>NC_056728.1:1078740462-1078862962 GCF_019279795.1 Protopterus annectens
TCAGTCTTTCAAGTTATAGCTTTTATCAATCCCCTTCAATGACCCCACAAGATAATTAAAGTTTCCTGGCCTTCCTTGAAAATATCCCTATAAAATGGATCATTAATCCCTGGTGACTTCAACTATCCCTCCATATGCTGGAGTGTCTACACTTCCAACATAGGGTTTTCCCAATGTTTCATGGACTGGGTGAAGAAAAGCTCTCTGGATTAAATTGTCCCCAATTCCACCAGGAGGAAACACTCTTAACTTAGTTCTCACGGACTTGGCTCCTGCACGTTCCCTCAACTGCTGAGTCCCTCATTAAAGCCAGAATATCAAATGGTTGCTTTTCTCCTTTAGAATATCTTGTTAACAAACTGTACTCTCTTTAGAGACATCTGTAAATTCAGCTGGATAAATTCCACAGTAGACCCAGGATATGTAGATACCTATAACAAGGATCTTTATGCCCTTTCAGATAAATGCATTGACATGACGCCCCCTATCAGAATCAACTACAGGGGTCTCGAATACAAACCACCCTGGTCATCAGTAAATCTAAAAAAACTATACAACAAAAGGGTAAAAAAAGCTCAGATTACTCTTTAGAGTCAAAATCCATCAGGATGAAGGTAATAAAATTTGCCTCACTAAGAATCTGAATGTAGCTATTAAGAACAGCAAAGCATCCTATGAACTTAGAATAGTTACAGAAGAAAAGAATTACTGCAAAATCTTGTTCATTTATGTTAGAAAACTAAGAAAAAATTCACATCACTGCTTTGAATTTTTTCATAATGGCGCATTGCACTTAAATATAAATGACATTGCTAACATAATAGCAAATAATTTTGCTGCCAATTTCTCCCCAGAAACATCCCCACTCCTGTGATACCTGAGTCACTTCTTCCCACCCATTACCAAGGATCATATCGTTAAGACACTCTCAAGACCAAAACTCCTCCTCCATAGGTCCTGATAATATAGTGGGTTGTTTAATAAATGTTGTCAAGCAAGCATGCCCTGACTAACATCGTCTTAATCTGTCTAACATAAGCATAGCTGCAGATTATGTCTTCAAATCCTGGCACATTTTGGTAGTGATCCCCTTCAGTTTGGACCCAGGAAAGCACAGACCCATTACCCCTACAAGTCTTATCTATGAAGCTATATATTACATCATCATTGTCATCATCAACCTCATTAATGAAATCATCAGAAGTCTGATTAGGCTTGACCCATATCAATTCATCTTTGTAAAGTATAGGTCATTCCTGCTTAATCTTGTCAGCTTCTTTGAAAAAGTCATGCAGATTGTGACCAGTAGTCAGACTATCCATGTTGCCTAGCTTGATCTGGCCAAAGAGTTTGACACCATAAGACATAATGGAATTGGGAATAAGCCAATGGCCTTAATTATTTATCCCTATGCAATAAAATGAATAGCAAACTGGTCAAGCACAAAACATGCATTGTCAGAGTCAGTGGCATATCCTAATTCAGGATAAAGGTGACTAGTGGCATCATCCCAGGGATCTGTGTTGGACCATCTCCAATTTGACAGTTATATTTCTGAACTTAAAACTGATAACAAAGATTTGTGGTTAAACAAGTCTTATCTATGACTGCAACCTGGGTGAACCTTTTAAATCAACCAATATCACTAATTCCCTTTAAAATTAATTGACATTAATTAATTCCTGGTACAATTACAAAGGCTATAAACAAAACACCAAGAAATGCAAAATCACTCCTTCAAGAAATAGCAAATTTCTACAGCCATCTGCACTGAACACACGACTATCTAGTAAGATATGGCTTGGGGACCTCGGCACCTAGGTTGATAGCTCTCTCTTCTTTGATCACCAGGTGGTGAATGTAATCAGGAAATCCCTCTATATCTCACAACTAATTTACAGACACATCTCTTCCGAACCCATAGACGTGATTGTTTCCTTGTATCCTGTCCTGGTCAGACCCATAATAGGATATAATGCACTTTTTGGCATATGATTTAAAAAGAAAATCAAAAAGACACAGAGGTTCCTAACAGAAAGGATCTCTTGCCACAAAACACATAGCTATAAGGAGAGCATGGAATCCTTGTCCCTGTACTCAGTATCATATAAACTCTTGATGGGAGACTTTTGTATTGCTTACTGTGTCCTCAGGGATCCTATTATCCTTAACTTAATTTTTCTTCATAAGTCAACCATTGCTGCTAACACTAACCACAACAAGATATCTAAATCTACATCAGGAAATCAATACAACTAAATAAAGGGATAAGCTGATAAATCAGTGTCTTCTCTTGCTCTGGAATAAGGTCTCCATGCATACCAAGCAGTGTAGTCAACAAATAATCAGCACAAATTCGCATTCTGTGGTTGCTGTCTATATGCTGTCTATATGTGTTTAAACAGTTTAGATAGCTGTTGCTTGACATTTGTATTTGACTAAATGCATTTATCTTTTTTCAATTATAAGAGTTTAAGTACAAATTCAAGTACTCTGATTTACTGCACTATCGTATTTCAAAGAAACAACTTTGCTGAGGTGATATTATGCCATTATTATGAAACTCACGTTGTTACCTAGGAACACAGAAATACGGTAACATATTAGGCAAGAGACCAGGGAAACTATAAGATAAATAGTTATACATACCTTTAAGCAGATGAACTTAAAAACTCCTGACAGCCTTTTCCAGCACTTGGCATTACTCACCTCCCAAAGAGAGCAATGCCATAGCTTATAAGCTATGGCATTGCTCACCTCCCAAAGTGAGCAATGCCATAGCTTATAACCTTGATGTAAATTTGAGTCTACCCATCCAATCATCAAGACTGGCATTAAGGGTTGCCAAAGTAGTACTATATTTGAAATGTAGTGGTAACTTATTCCATAGGATAGGAATATCCTGAGTTACAAACCTGCCTCTCCAGTGAGTCTTTTTTTATCTGTTGGTGTACATGTAAGTCCTAGTTAGTGCCACTGGTAGTAGAACAATTGGGTTTGCGAAGAAATTGGAGGTCAAATAGGACTGGATCTTTCATTGCTTGAAAAAGATCATTGGATATCTGTAATGAAAGTCACACTTGTTACAATCAATGTATTGTTAACTTATACTTGTTTCTTGCAACTGGTCTGCCTGATGTAATAAACAGTGACTTATAAAACATAGGAAATCCATGGAAAGGAACACTGTTTAATGTGCTCATTTCTAATGTTACAGTACATTTATGCATTTCATCTGCCGTGGATAATGTTTAGCTTGTAGGGTGTTGCAACTGGCCTGCTGGATATTTAAATTATTTTAATTTTTCATAAGGATTTGCCCTAGTCCTTTTAATCAGCATTAGTCTGTTAGAGCTGTACAAGGAAGAAAGTAATTGCACATGTGATGACGTCAGCTCAAAAAGCGTGAAAAGAAAAAAAAATGCAAAAAAATCTGAAATGAAGGGGTGCCACTTGGGAGTTCTGGCACCCCATTATTTGGACCCCAAAACTCTGTAAAAAACGAGTAATACGGTATGGTTGGGAGGTATGGTGGATAGGCTTGTTGGTTTCTATAAGAATCCAGTTCTCTGGTGGTTCTTTGCCTTTTTCTGTGAATGAGGGTGGCAATATGCCTATAAATTTTTGCTGAGGCACTGTCCCAAATTTGCTGGTGTAAATGGAGGTCCAGGTGTTGCATGATGGTGGGGTGTAGAAGATTAATGTCCTTTTTAAGCTGTTCCATTTTGTCCTGGTTGGCTTTCATTAAAATGCTTAAGACTTGTAGCCTAGTGTAATTGTAAATTTTGACCAGATGTAAGTTTAAGATTCAATAGTGACATCACTGAGGGACTTGTACGATTAAAGTCCTTGTGGGATGATGCTGCTGAGCTAGATAGAAATTGTGGTACTCAACATTTTTAAAAGTGATTAGCAGTCTTTCCATTTTGTAAATCAAAGACTTGCAGATGGTGGACGGTATGTCATTTTAGTTAGGAAACCAAAATTCCTTCTCTGGAGGGGTTGTTGTCATCCAGTAGGAAGGGGTGGGTCACTGGATTATCTCTTATGATTTCTGCCAGCAGGTTGCTTGTCTGGTATTGTGGGCTGTTGTCCCTGTGTTCATCCTGGTGTTTCCCATTTTATTACTTGTAATCATTTGGTTAAAGCCCTGGAGAAGGATTTGTGCTTTGGCAGGAGTGTCAGTTACATTTTGAAAAGTGCTGACCATCTCAGGCACATAGAGTGGGTGGTCAGGTCAAAGACGTTTTGGCTGTCAGAGCCTAGTTCAGAGAGTAACCTTTCAGCCATGGGTCAAGTACGGGGAATTACAAACTGAAGAACTAAGTCCGCAGAATAGAAGAACTGAAAAAAAAATTACAATAAAAAAACTTCTATGAACCTAGAGAAGGGGAAAAGAACAAACTAGTGGTGTTTTGAGAGCTTTCATTCTTTAATATACAGAACTTCTTCAGAAAATAAATAATTACAAACCATTGCACATTTTCAATATGCTTCTACACTTTTCTATAAAATGAGTTTTCAATGAAATGAGTTTAGCTGAGTTTCAATGAAAAGAAGGTACAATGAAATGACAAGGGCACAAATAAACATGCACATAAAAATAAATTCAGAAAAAGGCAAGGTAGATTTTTCCAGCTTCATTTATTATATTTACTTTAGAACAGTTGGTGGGGGGGTGGAGATTTTAATAGATCTTAGCTTCACTGTGCTAATTGTGCTGTACAAGCATTATAGCACAAACTAGTGATGGATAGATATGCATGGGAGCTGAGCTCATTAATGACTATTTTACAAGTCTGTGAATCGAACACTTAATGCAGTCTGAACAACTGCATTAAATGTTCCCCTTACAAACCCATGCAATGCTATTGAACAGCTAACTAAAGTCACGCACACAAATATACACACATACATGTCCACTTACACAAGCATAATCTAACACACATGCATACAGACACTTGGACAATGACTCCGTTGCATGATCAGTACCCCCCCTCACACACACACACCCACACACACACATACATGCACACACACAATATTTTCTTCAAATATTATTTATCTGTGCTAGGCTTTAAAACTTTTTTTTCATTAACCATGTAGAGAAAGATGTCAGAGAAAAGTACAGTTAATTGTTATGAGAAAATACAGACTACATTTGGCAAGTGAAAGTAAGCGCATCTATGTACCCAAATTTAAATGTTTTGATTCATGTCAAATATGTGATGAAATTAGCAGTTTTAAATGACTTGGTTAATACTGATTAAGTATTCTGTTATTTATAAGCAGTTTTGACTAAGTTGGCAATTAGTTTTGTGTTTGTTTTTGTATCAAAAGTGTTTCAATGATTTTGGTCAGTTGATTTGGTGAATAGTTTTTAAATTGTAATTTGAAAGTTCAGACTGATGAAGCCTTTCTTAAAGATAAAATAACTGAATTGATTTTATAATAAAAGTGAATCTTCTAATTCCACCTTTTCATCTTCATTTTATAATTGTTATTTTTCAGTTCTTAATGTTGAGGCTTCTATACAAGAATTTTTCTTTTATTTTTTTTCATAATTTGACCCAATTAGAAATCCTTTTCTGGCACGAAAAGAAAATCTAAAAAAATCTTGTAATAGAATACTGACAGATACTAACACTAACACTAAAAATATATCGCTTGGTTTAGTATTCCAATGATGTTGAAATGTTTAATATTTACTTTATTTACACATTTCTTTATGAGAGTGACAATCAGAAGATCGAAGTGGGTTTGGTTGAACCCACTTCAGTTGTTGTCTGGAGGCTGAACGGCAACAATGTCAAACCTGACATTATCAAAGTACAAATCTCGCCCCATCTCGACCCATATTAAAGCCCATTTCGAGGTTTATGGCAAGTCATGTTTTGACAATGTCGAAATTCGACATTTTTGGTTTCGCGGAAGTGGGTCGATGATCCCATAATTCGATGGAGTCAGGTTCGACCCTCTAATGGTAAACCTCTTTATGAATACTTCTCCTTTACTTGTGTAAGAGGCATCTATAGACACCTGAGATATTTTGTAGCTTATACTATAATATACACTTCAGTATCTGAAAATCCAATAATTACATATTTATTTGTCTATATATAATTATTTAATGCTGTTCTGGGTTTAACTGATTGCAATAAAAGGGATTAGTATCTTTTTTTCTCTGTGATAATACAGCTGTTTATGTGTGTGTGTGTGTGTGTGTGTGTGTGTGTGTGTGTGTGTGTGTGTGTGTGTGTGTGTGTGTGTGGGTGCGCGCGTGTGTAGATATTTTAAATATATATATATATATATATATATATATATATATATATATATATATATATATGGGGGTGAGGCAGCACCCCCCAGATGGAAGTCTATAAGGAAGCACCGAGCAGGTGACAGTGGGGCCTGAAGGGCTTTTGCCTGGGAGAGGAGGTCAGGCAGTGTCCCCCATGATGGAAGTCCATAAGGGAAAACCAGGCAGGTGGTGTCCAGGCCAAGAGAGATCCTGCTCGGGTGGAGGGTTTCCTGCCTTTCCCAGTGGTGAAGGCAGGAGTGCTTGGAGGTAGATGGGGTAGCTCATGGGGGGTACAGAGAGGAGAGAGAAAGGCGGGGTTGCCCAGTAAGGGACTGTGGTCCCAAAAAATTACAAAATCTTCGACTGTGGATCAGAAAGAAGTGGGCCTCCAAAGTCCTTATGAGGATGGATCTGCCCCTTGGCAACTGAGGGAAGCTCTGTGAGGCCAGAAAGGATCAGAGGGAAGCTCTCCTGAGAGACTCTGAGGCAAGCGTGATCCAGCACAATTAGGCAGCCTACAGGAGATGTGGAGGCGGCAAGGTCCATTGAGGTGGGGACCACTGATGGGGACGTAGGTCTCTTGGCCGTGTCAAAGAGGAAGCCTGGAGGGGTTGGCCCAGACAGAAGTCTGTAATGGAGCACTGGATGGATGGTGGCAGGGCCTGGAGAGCACCTACCTGGATGAGCAAAGTGAGGCAGCATCCCCCATATGGAAGTCCTTAAGGGAACACTGGGCTAGTGGTATCAGGGCCAGGAGAGGTTCTGCTTAGGTGGAGGGTGTCTGGCCTCATCCCAGAGCTGAGGGCAGGGGTGTCCCAAGAAAGAGGGGGTAGCCTATGGGGGGTGGGGAGAGAGGGGGGCACCCATCTAGGTATGGCAGTTCTGAAAAATTGCAAGGTGCCCTGTGAGACTCTGGATTGAAAAGAAGGGGACTCAGAAGTCCTTATGAGAGCTGATCTGCTCGTTGGTGGCCGAAAGATGTTCTACAGGGCCAGTTACACCCTGCAGGTTCACTTCCTGGAAGGGCCACAGGGCACACATAATCCAGCATGATTAGGCAGCCAGCAGGAGTTATGGAAAGACAGGGTGGTATGGTGTATCTTGTCAGAGTTTGAGTCTGACTCCAGGTCCAGCCCCAGAGGACATCCTTCTGAATGTTTGTATCGTGTTGAGGCACCTTCATGGGCCTCATCCTCTTCCAACCAACTGGGAGAGACAACAGAATACATGGGAGGTGAGGTGTGTCCGTCAGATGCCATCTCCTGGCCTGAGATGACTACCTCCATGCCCCGGGTCCTGTCCTCATTCCCACAGTTGATCGATCAAGCATGCTGACCATCTCTTGCTGGCAGATCACCCCAGTAGTGTGGCTCTCTGGCTCATGGCGCACAGGTCGTGCTTCTTTGCCTGGGGACAGAGGCAAGAGTTAGAGCATGGAGAGTTCCATGCTCTGCCAGGCAAAGTTGAGACGAGACCAATGAGCCTGGGCTGAGGCATAAGGGTCCTCTTATGTGCCAGGGAGTTCCACTCTGTGGCTGCCATCTGCTGGCAGCCATCTGCCACAAGTGTCTGCTCTCTCAATAGCTCTCAGCATTTCCATGCTCTGCACTGGCCTACAACCCTCCAGGGTCATGGTCACTGGTCCATGACGAGCAGCCAGGACACCCCCTCTGCTGGGAGAGGGACACCCTACCATAGTTGGAGGCATGGTTATCTGGTTGATCCTGCCAGTAGCATATGCTTGTCTCAAAGATTAAACCACACATGTCTCAGTGCACACAGATGCTACAGTGAAACTGCAAATGGCTCATTAATCAGTTATGGTCCAGCTGATTGATTCACTGTTACTTGGATAACTGTGGTAATTCTAGAGCTAATACATGATGATGAGAGCTGACCTCAGAGGATGTGTGCATTTATCAGACCAAAACCAATCCATGTCTTGTTCCAGCAGCTTTAGTCACTCTAGATAAACTTGGCTGATCATTTGCCATTGTGGCAGTGACACAACATTAAAATGTCTGCTCTATTAACTTTCAATGGTGCTATCTGTTCCTACCATGATGACCACAGGTAATGGGAAATCAGAGTTTGATTCCAGAGAAGGAGACTGAGAAAAGGCTACCACATCCAAGGAAGGCAGTAGTCATGCAAATTACCCACTCCCGACTTGGGGAGGTAGTGACAAAAAGTAACAATAGAGAACTCTTTATGGGCCTGTAATTGGAATGAGTACACTTTAAATCCTTTAACAAGGATCTATTGGAGGGCAAGTATGGTGCTAGCAGTTGTGGCAATTCCATCTCCAATAGCGTATATTAAAGTTGCTGGAGTTGTTCCCTGTGTAACCATGTTAATAAAGATAATAAAATCTGAGGTTTCTGCACCTCAGGAATATGTAGTGGTCCAAAGGAGGGCAATGATATTTGATTAGTTTGCAAAAACCTGCAAATAATGCAAATGTTTGACAAGATGAGTGCCACCTATATTGTTTTACGTGGCATACAGCTTTTAGAATGAGCTGTATAATTCAAATTGCCTTCTCAAGCACTTCAAAGTTAAACAGTCTTCCGATATGATTTTATACACAAACATATCAAAAAAAGGAAATAATGACTAAATGCAATGTTTTCCATGAGCCAGGTGAATGTGGAATCCATGCTTATTCATATTCATATGTATTAGCATATTCTAATTCATATTCATATTTATATTTATATTCATAAGGCAGCTGACAGTGTGAGCCAGCAAGCTACTTTGAATTCAGACTAAATGAAGAAAGATTAATCAGAGCTCTTATTCAAGCACACTAACACAAAGTGCATAAATCCTACTGTGAGGATGGGAACAATTGAGAGAATTACATGCTTCCTCAACAGAATTTACCTGTTTTCAAATATTAGTCATTTTTCACACAAATCCATTTTTCAATCTGTTTCAAGAAGGCTAAAGTCAAATACTGCATGACATAAATTTTTCATGCAGAAAACAAAAACAAACAAAGAAAAATAAAACATGTAATAAACTACGTGTAAAGCCCTAGTGTGCCAATACATAGTGAGCACATTTTCTGGCCACATGGTTTCAGCTTCTACAAAAATTATAATTCAGATTAGAATTAAAGGTAATTAAAATGTAAATACTGTTTAATATCATTTGTTAAAAGACATAGAAATCATGATGAAGAAACACCTACCCTAACAAGTTTGATGCATTTCACATAAGATAGTGCGATGCTGTCAGATGGAGGCTGATCTTGCAAGACCCATTAGATGAGGAACCAAAAAGTGACAAAAACAATAGCATTCCTGATTCATGAGCAAGAATTTCTGAAAATATTGCAACTTGGGAAAAAGCTTAAAACATGTAAAGATTGTGCATCGTGAGCAGACAACATGTAGAGACCACATACATTAAAAAGAAATGAAGTGTGCTGTGCCAGAGTACATTAAATATAGCACTGGAACTTTTAACAGTTACAAGCACTGAAAGAGAGTCGAGATAATGTGGAAATGTGTTGCTTTAAACTTAACGGAGTATCCTGCAAGCAGCTATGCAACGCTATGCTGGCTTTTGCAATGCATGGAAAGATCTGCAGAACAAACCATGGTGGAGTCATATAGATGGCAGTTCAAATTTCACCCGGACAGGTAAATCAGCAGCTGATGGAACACCACTATAACACTTTAGTGGTGAAGAGGCAGTAACAGTGAGGTCATGTAACATGCAAAGTTCAGACACTAAATGTATGTTTAAAGATGTGTTTTGTAAATCTGAAACAGCAAATTTTAATAACCATTTATTCATATTTGCATCTAACAGTTCATACTCATATTGTTAGATAGCACCTGTATAAAAATATGTATCCAGTAACACAGTATGTTCATAGGTTGGTACTAGGCTATCGGCCCTAGTGCCTATACAGGCCTAGCCATAACAATTCCCTGGCTATTTCTTCCCTGAATATTTACTTCCCTGGTCCCCTGTCTAGCAGGTCGACTACATGATCCCAGGGGTGAATTTCCTATCTATCTTATATTCAGTCGTCAAGGTTCCTTTTGAAGAGGGCCAAGGAGGTTCTCTGCTTGACATGTATGAGCAGTCTATTCCAGAGTATGGGGAGTCTCTGCGTCAGGAACCTATCCCTTCAGCATGTTTTGCTCATTGTGAAGCCCAGGTTTAGATCCCTGGAGCGTGTAGCTCTGAGGGATTGGTATTTCTTTAAGTGTAACATGTCCAACAACACCACAGCACTGGGTTTGACATGGCCTTGTATGTTAAGCAGAGATCGCCTCTGAGTAGGCGATATGTGACAGAGTATAGCTGGAGTTTTTTTAGACGGTCAGCATAGGGCATCTGCTTTAGGCTTTGATTCTTTTAGTGAGGTATTTCTGTGGCCTTTCCAGTTGTTGCAGATATCTTGTGAGATACATACCAAATGGGGCATTGTACTCTATAATGGGTCTAATGAGGGATGAGTACAGTGGGACAATGACCTCCTTTTTTCTGGATGAAAAGCCTTTAGTTATGAGGTGTGCCACATAGAAGGATTTCCTGACTGTTGTAGCGATGTGGTTATTGAAGGGGAGACCACTGTCCACCTGTGTCCTTAAGTCTCTTATCACACTTTCAGTGTTTAGTGTGCTGCCACTTATGTGATAATTCATGGGTACATGTTTTTTCCCAAAGGGGATAACTATACATTTCTTGGCATTGAGCTTGAGCCCATGGCTCTGGCACCAAGCATCTGTTTCTGTAAGGCTCTTTTGTAGAATATCCACATCATTTGGGGATACAATAATGGCTCCCAGTTTGCAGTCATCTGCGAACTTTGTTAGCCAGAGTCCCTTAGTGATGACCTGTACTTCAGAGAAGTAGATGTCAAACAAGAGTGGTCCTATGACTGAACCCTGAGGTACTCAGCTTGTCACTTGTCTGGAGCTGAATTTTGAGTCGGCTACTTTTACAGTGTGGGTTCTGTCAGTAAGCCAGTTGGCAACCCATTGAGTGATGTAGGGATTAATGCCCAGCTTAGTTAAGTTTATCTATGATTCCAGAGTGGGGGATGGTATTGAAGGCCTTGGCGAGGTCCAGATATGCTGTGTGGACCGCCTTATCCTCATCCACGGCTCTAGAGACTGATTCGAAAAAGTCAATCAGGTTCAGGAGACAAGATTGGCCCTTTACGAAACCAAACTGGGTGGGGTCCAGTGTTTGAAGGTTGCCACTGTCTTTGTTTATAAGTTCCATGATAATGAGTTCCATGGCTTTGCAAATCAGGCTTGTCAGACTGATGGGACAATTGTTCCCGGGATCCAAGGTGGATCCCCCCTTGTAGAGTGGGATAACTGTAGCTGTGCGCCACTCATTGGGCATGAAGTCTAAGGTGAGGCTATGATTAAAAATGACACTTAGGTGAGGTTCCAGTTAATTTTGTAGTTCATGTAGTGCACAGCCCGGGATGTTGTCTGGTCCCATGGATGCTGCATTCTTAGCTTTTGAGAGTGCATTTTTTACATGTGTGGCCGTGAATACCAGAATTTGGCAATCTTTTGATATTGAGATGGGTCCTTTAGGGGGTGAGATGAGAGTGAAGTTGGCACTGAATCGATCTGCCAGGATATTGGCAATATCCTTGGGATCACTATATTTAATTCCATTCTGTTGTAGCTCAGAGCAGATTTAAGCATTACCATTTAAATTATTGACATAACTATAGAATGCCTTGAGGTTGTCCTTGGAATCTTTGGCAATTTTATTTTCATAACTAGCTTTGGAGGATTTTATGAGGGATCTTAGCTTCTTACTGAGGCTGCTAAGGGAGTTTTTTGCATCCTGGGATTTTCCTCTTTTCTACAACTATTATATTTAGCTGAGCAATATAAAGGGCTTGCAGTTGATTAACGTGTAAAATGAAATATTAAAGCATATGTAAGTCATATTCATGCTGGTCTTAAAATAAGACCCCTCAGCTTTTCAGAGTTTTGTAGAATGTCTAGATTTTTGCCTCATATTTTTGTATTTTCTTTACAAAACTGATGATCTTCTGGCAAATCACTGAGAACTGAACTCATTAAAAAACAACAGACATTTGAATTTCAGACTTCCTATCCTTCAGAAAAAGTATTTTAATACAAAACCTGTTATTTTGGCTACTTTCTAAGTTAGTAAGAGCACTATTTAAATTGTATCCCCCATTTTCCAGCTTTCTCCACAGTTCTCACACTTATTGCTGTACTGTTGTCAGAGGAATGCATTTCACGTTAATAATTTTATGACAGCAGAATATTTAACTGATTTTCTATTGATGAAATGTCACAGATTTAAATGCTGTGGGTATTTTTCAGAAATTGCAGACCATAGCAGATAGTTAACAGAACTTAAAATAAGAACCTTCAGAAGGCAGCTGCCTGCAGGTAGTGTATTACTTTCTCCCTCCTGCTGCTTCAGATAGACAAGATCTGACTCCTGTTGTGTAGTGAGTGTTTGTTTGAAATCTTCTGATTTGCCCTTGCCAGCCGAACACATTGCAGTTTGTTTCTAGCACTGCTATAACAAAGCAAACCTTGCCTATGAAGTTTAGATGAGGCACACTGAAGTAATTAATGTAGTATTGCATGGCTTCATAAGTCTCTGAAGGTAACTACAGAACAGAAACCGTGTTAACCTTTCTTCATTGTAAACATAATCTGACTCTTACTGGCACCTAGCACAGAGGACTCTGGATCTGAATTATTAATGAGCTGCTGGTTACAGTTCCTTCCTCCTCTCTTTACATACTGGGTCATGCCAAGCCAGTCACTTAACCGGACAGTTCTACCAGATCGCTTTTAAAAAGTGAAACTTGTTGAGTTGGTTTATCTGGTTAACAAGTGTAAAAATAAATAGGGCTGAAAGTTATCAGAAACCCCGCCACTCACATATCATGGTGCTATAAGTTCATCATCATTTCACTCACAAATAGGTATTTGGCAGTTGCTTAGTCTCAGTAATGAACTAAAGCAACTATTGATAGTACCATATAGACAAAGCAGGCTACTATATTGTAATGGTTGACTAAAGTAACCTTGTAATAACAATTACTAGATGGCATCTTATATTACAATAGCCAATTAAAGTAATCTTACAACAATAATTAGAATAAAGCAAGTTGGTGTGTTCCACTACTTATTTCAGGCATTTTGGTTGAGAGTATTCTCATTGTCTTCTTTTCATTCATTTTGACTTGAGTTAGTGTTTCTCTGTATGAACATTTGATTTGTATGATTGTGGTACTGAACTCAATGTCATTTAATTAAACTTTGTTGCTCTAGTAATTGTGCAAGGCATTGACATAGTGTTAGAGTTTGTGATGGGGTTAAGACTGAGGTTTTGGTTATTGTTAGGCTTGAGTCAGACTAAAGTTTGAGGTGAGGTTTAAAGTTAGGATTATGATTAGGATGAAGTTTTGATTACTTTAAGGGTCATTTTTCAGGTTTTAGATACGGTTAGCATGCTGAGGTGTATTGCATATTATGCTCTGTACAGGTGATACGTGTGTGTGTGTGTGTGTGTGTGTGTGTGTGTGTGTGTGTGTGTGTATGTGTGTGTGTGTGTGTGTGTGTGTGTGTGTGTGTGTGTGTGTGTGTGTGTGTGTGTGTGTGTGTGTGTGTTTTTCATGGGGGGATACATTCCACAAGAAATAGTCTGGATTTTTTTTTTCCAGTAGATTTTTTTATATACATCTTTTTAGAATGCATTGTGTTACCGTCAGTGATACAGTTTTGAAACATATGTTTTTGATCTATCTTGGTGGACTAATTGGGTTATTTTCATACCCTGAAAAGCAAGAGATTGATTTCTTATGGGTTTTGGATGTAGCCTACAATTAATTAAGGAAGAAATGGTGCGTAATTTTTAGAAGGATTTTTTGCAAAGAAATGTGCTAGAATTCATTTTAAATGGCGTATTTATCATGGTTTATTACTCTATATTTTGTTTAATTGTTAATATTTTTGCATAAAGTTACCATTTCAAGGGGTCTGTGGAAGCTACGCTTGCGAGGGAAGAGGGCCACAGTCATGAAGTTGACATATAAGCCATGGGTATGTCCCTCATATGAGGCAATACAAAGAATGTTATGGCTGTAGCTGGATTACATTTGCTCAGCTCCTATCTTCCATCCATTTCTTTCTTTTTGAGAAATTATTTGTAAAAGCTACATAACAAGACTTCACAGACATTAAATTTCCTATCCTTCTGCTTGGCACAGCAGAGTAAATGTTGTAATTGCCACTGCTGACCACCATGTCTCATAATTAGGTTGCCTGAAATTGTAATTATCTTGCTCATAGAATCATAGGAACATAGGATCATAGGAACATGGGATCATAAGAACATGGGATAATAGGAACATAGGATTATAGGATCATAGGAACATTGGATCATAGGATCATAGGAACATAAGATCATAGGAACATAGGATTATAGCATCATAGGATCATATGATCATAGGAACATATGATCATAGGATCATAGGGAGTGCTAGGCTATTGATCCAAGGTCATTTTAAGCCTAGCCATTTCATCCTAATGTAATACCATAGAAATGCTAGTTAATACCCATGATTGCATTTAGTGATGACTGCCCATGTCCAGGATATCAAGGAGGGTTGTGGGCTCTATCCCCATTAAGAATTTTTGTTGCACCCTATCCACTCATTCAGCAGTGTCCATAGAGGTACTCTGTTTCACATGAATTGGCAGCCTGTTCTAAAGAAGTGCAGTCACTGGGAGATAAATCTGTCCCTCCAGCATGTCCTATTTAAGTCACAGGCCATATTTGGGTCCTTGGAATGGGTAGCCCTAGTCCCATTTGATTTATGTATGCTGCTGCTCCTGAAACCCTTGGCTCTTTTCCATAATACAATGAAAACTGCATGTATCTGCTATCTGAGGATGCTTTTGTAATAAAGCTATGGGTCGTATTTTTGCATCTGCTATCTGAGGATACTTTTGCAATAAAGCTATGGGTCGTATTTTATCATCTGTCATGTATTGCTTTTATACACTAACAAAGGGGTAGCATTATCAAGGTATGAATGCTCATAGGACTCAGTAATAAATAGACATCTGAGTCACATTCTGAAGGCTGAAGACACAAAAATGAGAAAGGAGATTGAGTTATGATGTATACTGGGTATTGGATGTGAAGCAATTATGACTGCTTTAGGCATTATATTTTTGTTAGAAACATCTGTGCAGGCACCCTGTTTACAACAGAAGGCATGAAAAAAAAAGCTCCAGCTGTATAACACATACTGTACATTTCTTGGGTTCATGGTGCTGTTGCAGCAATACCATCTGTGATGCCAGTGACAGGACTCTAACCAGCAACCTCATGTTGCAGTGATTCTGGTGGGGATTGCAGATACTGTTGACCATAGCTTCCTGAGCTCAAAATGGATGGTCTAGGGTTTTGTTCTGCCTTGTAATCCTCAGAAAGGGTCTATAAAGATAACGGCAAATGGACAGTAGTGACTGTGTGTGTGTTTTGGGGGGGGTGTTGTATTATTGCAAATATATCTGTAATAGGTTATACATACACATCCTGCATTAAAAACAATACAATCCCAATGCTGAGTGAGAGGGAACTAGCGCATAGGAAGTAAACAGCCTGTCCTGCAATGTAATAGCCTGTGGGTTCTGATACCTTTACTTATAGAGATCAAATAAGATGTGGGTGGATAATGAATTAACCCCCCCCCCCCAGGACTCCCAGTGCTTGAGGTCAGTAGAGAAGAAACAAAAAATAGTTTGGACTAAGATCAATATATAATATCATAACTAAAAATGCATGCAATATTTATACACATGGGGATATTTTAACTTATAATTGTACCAAATCATGAGTGGATAACAGATTATTCTTTTACCTCATTACAGATGTGAATTGCACAACTGCAGGCATTGAGCATTCTTATTTTTAAGCAAAGGAAAATTGCAATTAGCATTGGTAAAACATGCCCTGGACAGATTTTGTCCAGGTAGTATAAATACCACCTCAGTTGTTCCTTGAAAAGAGGCTACTAGTCTAATGGGATTAACCTGGTCAACAAAGGAAAATTAAAATTAAATAAGAACCCTGCAAAACTATTTAAATAGCTTTTTTGTGATTTTACTGTGAAATATTTAGTTATGACAGTACTTTATTAACTCAATATTCTTTCTAAAAGGCACAAAGTTTCCCCCAAATTGTACCCAATTAAATAACCGCAGTGTAGTCAATTGTAATAAAGCCTTCTTTCTGCCTTTGAAAGACAGACCCCAGGATTCAAGAGGCTCGGCGCAAGGACGGTTTTAGCCTTGCACCGAGCGTCCTCACTACAGATGGCACATCAGCTCCATATGAATATGTATGAGGGCGTGCCACCGCACCCTCGACGTGCACAGGAAATGTGTGCGAGGGCAAGGGGCATGTACAAGTGCTCTATGGAGGCGTAAACATGCCCCAACACTTGCAAAACCTACTATGCCTACTAGTAGAGCCCGCCCCTAATAGTCAGTAAGTCAGTGTCCGTGGATACCGAAATGTATGTGGAATGAATGTCGTTTTGCCGTAAAACCGACATAAGAGTATCGCATAAGATATTTAATTTAAATATAATTCAAGCAAAGTGCCACAGTCATAATGAATAAGGTACTAGTAAGCAGGTGTAAGTGCAAATAAGCAGCAGTAAACACATATAAGTACCAGTAAGCAATTCTGAGTGCACTTGCGCGGATCTAAGCAGTGCCCAGCACAGGAAATGTATATAAGAATATACATATATATAATATATATATATATATATATATATATATATATATATATATATATATATGTGTGTGTGTGTGTATGTGTGTGTATGTGTATATATATATATATATATCTATGAAGAAAGAACGACGTAACATTAAAGCATACAAAAGGAATGAGAAGGGAATCAACAGCATCCCCAGAATTATATAGCGCTGTCAGCGTATGTCATATCAAGATGGGCAGGAGTGAGCAAAGCACTGCTACTCACACCACAGGCAGGATATTACCAGTGGGAGTAACACTATTGATTTGCCAAGTCTACTTTATACACAGAGGGTAGTCCCTGATGGGACTACCCAAAAATAGATAGACCAATTGGCCTTCCGATCATTACACAAGCAAGGGCAGGTATGTTCAAGGACTAAATGGTGGGAGAGCCTGAGAATACATGGGGTAGAACAACATACGTGTAGGGGCCCTAACGCTCTGGAGAGGGCAATATGTGGAGATGTGTCATGGCTGCGATAACAAGTGGGCAATGGAAGGTACGCGTGTATTTTGAACACGGGTGGGGTAGAGGAACTATAGGTATGAAATTATGGAGACAGGTGTGCCAGGGTTGGATGGGCTGGTTCTAATTGGACCGCCCTGTGGAGGTCAGCAAGTTCATTATAGGTATATGTGCATACACACATGCAGCCATCAATATGTAGAAGTACATTCTCTGTAACACATTCATTCCATCTGCAGACATAAATAACATGAATGTGCCCTTACAAACCTCAACAGTAAATAGAATAATAGGTTGTGCAGAAGAGGGACGGGATGAAACTGCTAAAATGCAGAAGTGTGTACAATGTCCGAAGTCAGTGCTGTGCTGACAATAATCAAATGTGAGGACTTCCCCACATATGGAATCATTCCTGTGATCTGCCTGCTATGGCAACGTCAATTACTAAACCGGTCTATTTGTAAAAGAAATATGCCGAACACGTACATAATTAGGCTCTCATGTGTAACATGTGCATTACCACATAGTCATACATATTAATTAGTTGTAGTGTCATGTTAACGGGAGTAAGGTTGTAATGAAGTATAGAGTCTAATCTTGACATAAACACATGCGTGTCCCATGTGGGACAACCCAAAAATTGTGAATAGCATTATTTTGGTCGCTCACGTCACCAATGTTTGTGGACTAAATGTTTGGGAGTTCTGAGGATACGTGAAGTGAGTCAACCAATGGGATGGGTCCATAGGAGTAGGGAGTGGCAAATGTGTAGTGGTGTGGATACACCTTGAATCCGACTGGAGAATGGATGACAGCAGTGTTAGGGAGGTATTGGGGTGTGTGTTTGGGGAACCAGGAGCCATGGGTTTATGGGTATATATACAAATGAAGCAGCACAGCAATAGTGTATTGGTTAGAGCAACCCTCTAATGAACAGACATTCCCATACCGAATTCCACTGTATCACATGCCATTTACCATCGGTAATCCATACATGAACTTATTGCGACATCTGTCCGCTGTATAACCTGCAAAATATCAATTAAAAGATAACTGGAGTGAAGTGTCAGTGTCATATTGAATAAGGCACTAGTAAGCAGGTCAAGCATATATAAACTCCAGTAAGCATGTGTAAGTGCATTTGCGCAGGGTATGTATTGCTTTAGACACACACACACAAACACACACACATATATATATATATATATATATATATATATATATATATATATATATATATATGTATATACATATATACACACACATATATACATATATATATATATATATATATATATATATATATATATATATACATATATATATATATATATATATATGTGTGTGTGTGTGTGTGTGTGTGTGTGTGTGCGTATATATACACAGATATACAGCTATGATAGGAAACTGCACACAAGAATGATATATGTTCACAGGCTATGCCAATGGAAGCGAGGAGCCCAAGCAAGAAACATGAAACATGTAGCATGACCTTTCACCCCCCCCCCCCAGCTGGACACAGGAAACATACACACAAACAATGTAAAGAGTCCACTGCTCCCCAGGCCACAGGCAGGATACAACCGGGGAGGGTACACAGTGCACCCGTGAATTCTAATCTTGGAACACAGACTGGAGCGTCCCTTGCGGGACACCCCAAAAATTGCCAGTACGAAAAGAAAATGATAGACCGGCTATTCTGGCTGTGGTGTATACATACTCAGAATACAATGGTGGGAAACCCTGATGACCCATGGGCCGAGACAATTATATGAAATGGGTCCCGTGAAGTGGAGAGTGGGGAGCGTGTAGTGGTGTGTCCAGAACAGACTAGGACCCAGAGTAAGGATAGGTGCTGTTGAGGAGGTGCAGGTGGGGGAACTATGGGTAGCTACTTATGGGTCTAGGTGTGCAGTTGTTGGCTGATGTGGGCCTATATGGACAGCCCTAGGGATGTAAGCGAATGTGTTCATTGGGCAGAGGCGTCGCCCAACGAACAGCCACACCCACTACGAGTCTCACTGCAGCTAAGTGTAATCTATATGGCAAAGAACAGACTAACCGGATGTAAACGTATATGTGTAGAGGTATGTGTGTGTATATCTACCCATAGCGACATAGAGATAAGCCTCTCCCTCTCCGTAGTACAAATGTATACATACAGAGACAGAATACAGATACATACCCACATATAAATATATACATATGCAGACACCCATAGACACATATGTTGTGATATATATATATATATATATATATATATATATATATATACAGACAGCAAAATATAAATATACATGTATGCATACATATACAGATATATCTGTATATAGTAATGTAAATAGATATATATATGTGATTGTAAATATACACATGTATATAGCTAAGATATGATACAGCGGTTACGAGTAACATATGTTCACAGTCTGTGCATATGGGGGTGAGGGGTCCAATAAACAAACATGTAACACATAGCATCAACCCCCCCCCTCCAGCTAGGCCTATGAGACATACAGACACACAATAAAGTTAAACACACCACTGCTTCCCAGACCACTGGCAGGATACTACCAGTGGGAGAGACCTGCCAGATCTATTCCTGAAACATAGACATCGATATCCCTTGTGAGACACCAAAAATTAATGATCGGAGCCAGTCCTGGTAATGACTTATCAAACCAGCCTGTAGATGTACACGGACCAGTATGTTGTGCAAGCCTGATAACCCATCGTTTCAACGTATGACATGTGTTCTGACACGGGGAGAGTGGGCAGTGTGTAGTGGTGTGTTTATACCCCACCTGCACCCACAGTAAGGATGAGTGCTGTAGAGAAGTGGCAGGTGGGGCAACTATGGGTATGCAATTATGGGCCTAGGCATGCAGGTGTTGGCTGGCAAAGTCGTATTAGGCCCGCCCCGGGGATGTAAGTAATATTCCGAAATGGGCATAGCTGATGCTCATACCTCTCATCCCCTAAGAGCACATCCACTGGACAGGACATAAACCATTCTGGAAATAAATAGGGACCATACCTCTGAACTGTCCTCAGTTTCCAGGGATGTCCCAGATTTTGACTCAGTTTCTAACTCTACCCCACTTAATCCCTCCTACAACTAGTGACATTTGGAGGAAAAGTGGTGAATTACACGTAATGAATAACGACAACAATTAAGAGTTATAAACATCATTTACCTCAGAAAATGTGTATGAATTCATATGCTCTGAGTCTGTTATTGTGTCAGGTTAATAGCACCCTGATTCAGTTTGTGTATTTCCCCAATCATATGAGAGGTCTGATAGGGACAGAAAGCACATATTCCACTGACAACCTTAGAAAGATGATAGAATATTAGGTATGAAGTAGCATGACTCGGCTGAAGGACGTGGGTTCCAAAACTCAATTGCTTGTTTGTATTGAAGAGTGTCAGTTCCCATGTATTAGCCAGATGGGTGCAGATTGTAAGAGGAACACACTAATAATATGAATCAAACTCTGGATAGGCCGTGGATTCCGTACAGTCGAACAGCATGCTGTCACCTAATGGGCAGCCATTCCCGATACTGTTGGCATGTAATCTGATGAATTAGGCATCTCAAGGTAATATCATAGTCCTCCCTCCCACGCAGGGGCATGAGTGTCAGATGTAAACATCAAATGCAGTGCATTTGCAAGTGTGGGAGCAAACGGGTGTAAGCCTGTTTGGCCGCCAGTATGCGAGTATTACACTGGTAAAGCAATGTAGAGGCTAACTGAGTGTAAGAAACTGTAACCAGAGGTTAGCATTGCTTAGCACCATGCAAACCCATGCACACTCCCTCACAACTGCTTTAATGTGCCTTAATCACACCATATCCAATGGCCTTGTTCTGCCCAGCAACAAAATAAATGGCCTCTGCAAGGCTCAAAACCAGGACCCTGCACACACAGCTATTGTGATTTACCACTAAGCCATGGTAGATATACAAGCATCAGACCTTATCACAAACATATCATCCAGCGCAGTCATTCAACAGTAAAGGAAATGTATTCCATCATGTAGATGTATGTGTAAGTGTTTATGTCCAGTATATATATATATATATATATATATATATATATATATATATATATATATTTTTTTTTTTTTTTTTTTTTTTTTTTCAGGAACATCCCATGGGACAACAAAGCATTACAAAGTAATGAAAAGGGAAACACCAGCAATGCCTGTATTATGTAATGGTGTTATCCTATGTAATATCAAGACTTCCTCAGACAGACATGTGTCAGTCATACACACAAACATTTGCACATTGGCCATATACATCACTCTGTGCATGTTATTTACATTAACACAACAGTTCCTGTCCAATCATTATGTGAGAACAGTACTCTTGCAAGGTGCTGTGTGCGACATCATCATCATGATAAAGGTAAAGGTACATGGGGTAACCATAGAGGGATTGGTAGTGTTGTGAGTACAATGGGGTCATCCACATCATGTGTACCCAGAACATTTAGGAGTCGTGCATACTAGGATTGTGCACCTGAGAGACAGGGGTGAGGACAACTGGAGTATGTTGTGATACATATTAAAAGGTTTACATGTGTCCAGTGGACACATGTGTGAAATGGACGGCTATGTGTGGGGCAAATGTTGTTCTAGGAACTGAGTGGCCATTTGTTTCCGTAGGGTGAGAGTGAGATGTGGGGGAAGGAGAGTATGTATGCTCATGGAGGATAGGTAGGGTAGGATGACAGACAAGACAGCATACAGGGTTGGTATATGACACATGTGGGGGTATACACCTCAGACGGGGAGGGGTGTTCGGCATTCACAAGCCCATGATCCCCCAGATGGAAACAGTGGGACAGAGGTCCCCAACCATGGGCAGGCACCACTGCACCAAAACAACTGCAAAGGTGGCAGTGCATGGCGGCTGTCTATGAGGGGCAGCCTCACCCTGTAAATGTGACACTCTGCCCATGAGCTGGTGTATCTGGCCTCAAAACCCCTTATTGAGCCCCCTACGCACAATGTCCGGGACTGTACGACAGAGGACATGTCCCTGTCTGGACCTACTCCCAGGGGGGACAAGCCCCATCCTCAGTGGCGGTACTACCAGAAGACAGTGCAGAGCCAACAGAGGTGGAGGTCCAAGGCTGGGCCCCAGATGTGCTGGTGCCTGGTGCCACGGCCAGCTGAAGTGGGACAGGAGGTTCTGCCAAGACCGCTAAACCCATACAGCCTATGGTGTTGCAGTTTAAACACAGATATGGCTTAGTAATAGTCAACAGCATTCAGGATTACTTACAACAGCATGCATAGATATGACCATCAACCCAACACAACAGATGGTATACATTTGCAGAGAGAGCACAACACATGCATATATACTGCATGACATCTGTACAATGTATAGAAGACTTGTGACTGCAGCTATGAACAGTGACCCATTATTGGCATGTCAGTGAGAACCCCAGACAGTGTCGAGCATACCACTGTATCATGTGACATATTTCCAGTCAGGGATGCGATGGCAGTACCTCATCACTATCACCATGTACTAGCTGCAATCCTCACACTATGCTCCTGCTGTTCACAGATGTGTGTTCAGTGAGTAACACAGGAAACAAATGGTTCCACACACTGACCAATCCACAGATGGCCCTACAGATGGGGATCCCTCACAAGCAGAGCACTGTCTTGTCAGTTTTAAAACATGCAGAATAGCCATTACCACACACACCTTGTTAAACAGACAGTTGTCTCAATGAAGCATAGCTACACTTACATGCTGTAGTCATGTCTGGCACATCACCCTCCTGTCTTTAGGCTATTTCCCACTGTGTATGTTGTTTGAGGAACATCCAGATATCATCTGTGATGCCATTTAACAAACACCAGATCCAGGTACCACTCACAGCAACTGTCATGGGCAAACACCAACATGATGTTCCTAGATATTGTACTGTGTTTTTCATGTGAATGGCTATGGGAACATCATCACAGATGTTTCACATGCAATCAGCTACAGAAGGACTGCAATAGGTGCAGAGGCCATTACCCAAACATGACCATCATTTACAATACAGAAGCTGCTGTTGAGCAGGTGTACACCTCCACATCCACCAGAGAGTGTGTGGGAGGGACAGACAGAGGCAAAGTACATCAGGGAAGGACTTGGAGACTAAAACCTAAGCATCGTCTGTCACACACCTACCAGTACAGGGGTTCAACCCCCTGACTGACTAGTCATTACTATTACAAGTGTATGAAGTTACTCCATGTGCCACAAAGCTGACATGTTGGTGTGCTGTACAAACATATATGTGCATTAGTGTGCAACATCTGCAACAGAGATATAGTAGACAGACATTAGGTGTAGCACACATAGCTGTCCACATGAACGGATGTCATTGTCAACACAACCAAACTCTCTAATGGACTCACATTGACACTCCTTGTCAGGCCCACAAATCCGCTCCCAAACCCCTTATGTTGCCACACTGCAGTAATGCACAGGTACTACATGCACCACAGGGGATATCTGGAGGTTCTATGGGCTAGGGCATGTGAACATGTTTGACATCTGTCGGTATGCCAATGGGAGTTATACTGGGAGTGACTGTGGTTGGGAGCATCATACCCCACACACAGACACAAGGTGCCAGTACTGACATGCATGTGTGCATTGCTTCATGGGTGTATAGTGGTTGGGCCTGCAAGATGGATGTACAAGGCTGGGTGAGGGGTAATCCTTGGCATCACTCCACCCGACAATGGTGTGGACTGTGGTATAGGGGTGTAGTGTCTGCAATGTCCCACACAGATGGGTATTGTATGAACTGTCCTGACATCCTGGTTACCATTGTGTATGGCCATAGCATTGCAATGCATGCCATGTCAGTGTTTGATAGTCCTTGACATGGATATTGCCTGGGATGTGCATGTCCCACAATAATGTACAGTGACATGTGCAGGTGTACCTGGTTTGGCTGGCACATGTTGTGTACACAGACCGTTATCCTCCGATATGCCAATACTGGCCTGGTGTGGCAGAAGCTGCTTATAGTCAGCAGGTTGACCCTGCACCTGCATTGATAGCATGATGCAGGTATTCCCTGGTGTCAATAGCATCAGTCTATACAGGGCGCATGTGTAAGGCATTGTATGGCATCTGTGGATCACATTTGATGGCACCACATATCTTGCAGGCATCCAGTGGGGAACATAGTGAAGGCACATTGTCTGCAATTATGTGTCTATTGTACTGCTGTACAGGGTGCCATGCCCTCTGCAGCTCACTGCAATCACACCATGCCTATTTGTCATCAATGTGCAGGGTACTAGCAACTTAGTGGGATATTCTAGGCAAGTGTGTTTGTGTATGACACATGGGTTCAGGACGTATTCCGTGTAATAGTAGGGTTGCATACTTTGTTCACCAGGCCTTTTGCCAGATGTAGAGGTATGGCTTGCCAACACAGTCCCTTGGCTGATTGACTTCTGTACTCCTCGTGAGGTGGACATTATGACATATAAGACAGACACCATATAGAAAAACTACAAAATCCGCTCCCCAACATGTTCAGTGGTTAGACACTCACGGCCACCTCCACACAGGCTCTGACAGTCAAACACACACACACCTGCCATGTCCTGGAATAGAACCTCTACCTAACTAGTGTATCACACTACAGCATTATGCAGTTACAGCACGCGCTACAGAGATTACTGGGTTACAGCAGTCCCAGAGGTGTATGTCAAGGTGGGTGACATCAGCAGGATTGCCAAAGGTGTTCATGTGAATTGTAAAGAGTGTGCATACACTAAAAAGCATAGTTCCTGTCTGAGGCAGACAGAGACACACACAGTTGGTCTCTCTTGGAATAGAATCCCCACCTAACTAGTTAATCACACTACAACAATACGCAGTTACAGCACGGGTTATGGAGAATACTGGGTTACAGCAATCCCGGAGGTGTATACATAGGTGGGTGACATCAGCAGGATTGTCAAAGAAGGGCATTCCAAGTGCACTGCGGGTTGTACATGTCTGTTACCTGCGTGTACCCACTGCTTACTGTCACAAAAACACAATTACACCTGCTTAAAAGTGTCTTATGCAGTTCCAATTGACGGTATCAACAAGGCTTGGAGGCCTCGAACCCTGGACCATGCACACTGAGGTCACTGGATGTACCACTAAGCCATCTGGGTTGTACACATGGTGCATGGAGTCTATAATGCCCAGCCTACTACAGGTATTCCACAGTACTGAAAACTAATGGGACAGTCCCTTTGTGTACATATGTACAGTACCCTTGAATGTACTGTACTCTATGAAACAACAAAGACAAGTCTACACCTACACACATATATATATATATATATATATATATATATATATGCACCTATGGGATGTGTACACACACACATTTATATATATGCATATACACAGACACAGCCATAGCTCTATATATATATATATATATATATATATATATATATATATATACACACACACACACACACACACACACACACACACACACACACACACACACACACACGTCTGAACACCCTTTGTGACACAGAAGGGTTCCAAAGGAACTGATGTGTACACAAAACAGAGGCATCTCTTGTGTTATAACATTTAAATCATAAGCAGTTCACCAGAGAAGGGATGGTTGTTGTGTATGTGGAGTTTGGGGTGGGGAATGATGGCTAATGTAATCTACCTGGGGATTGTGGAGTTAAGGTAGGTGAATGATGGGTATGGACCTACACCCCAGCGACCACTTCTGTGTCACTGCTGGACAGTGGCACAGGAAAATAACATACCCAACTGTAGTCGTGCTTGACTGTGTATTCTTTACCATTCCTAACTATGTAATACTTTGAAGACACCGGTCACCACAGATGGCTACCATGGTGTGCTAAAAGACATTACACATGTGTATGTCTGGCTACAGGGTAGTCACACACACAAACACGGACACACTTGCCAGTATTGTGCATACACGTCTTGCCTATGTAAAGGTAACTAGTACAGTGGTATGCAGTTAGGGTATGTGCCACAGAACACATACAATTACACTTACTGATTCCACGTCTGAGCTTGGTGACATCACAGGACTGATTATTTGCAGTGGGGAGGGGGAAGAGAGAGGTATAGCGGTTGACAAGGATAAAGGCTAGTGCAAAAGGAGGTATCTCTTTGGAATGCAGCAAAATCTGCCACCATGACAGGATGCAGACACAAATACACACCCACAACCACACTCAGCCTATGCTGACACACACACTCAGGCATTTGCTGAGACACACACAAACACACGCATACAGTTGCCAGTGGTGGGATCAGAACTCCTGCCTATTTAAGGATCACTATTGCAGTACTACACAGTTACAAGATGTGCCACAGAGGTTATACATCCCAAGGCAGTCAGACTGCCCTTCTACAATTGAGGACAACAATGGGGAGACTGACAGTCTTGAAGTACATAGCTGTAGATTTGTGCATTTAAAGTAGGTGTCCATTACAACCTCTATGCACAAACAAGACACACCATTCGCAGGTAGGCCTGAGAGGTATAGTTGTAGCACAACAGGAACCTGAACTGGAGTATGGCCATCTGCGGAATGGACAACTACTATCTATATACAGGGTTACAGTGGGCATGCTCATACACTTAGTAGCACAGAGCCATTTGGGACGCACTATGACTACAACTACACATGGTTATACTGGGCATGCTCATATACTTAGTAACAAAAGGCTTGTTGGATGCACTGACTCAATTTACAAAAGGTGGCAGTGGGTACGCTCATACACTTAGTAGCACAGGGCTGTTTGGGATGCATTCCAGTTCTAACCACTGAAGGCCACAGTGCGCATGCTCAAACACGTATATGTACAGCACACATTGTAATGGACTCCTATTGTAAACACACAGGTTTACAGTTAGGTACATCTTACCTGTCAGTATATATGCACATCATACTGTTTTACTACTTGATACCTGTATGTGGCCTGTAAATGATATATCTGTGTCTGTGCTGTGTGTTACACATGCATACATGTAGATGAAGTACTGGCATATATATTACGTATACACATTCATGCATGTGTGGACGTGACAGACAATGTGTTACCTGGGTCGTACAGGCGGATGCCACCTACAGCATGTGTTACACATCTTGCTGCCCTGAAAGGCATATATTGATAGCAGGTTGTGGACAGTGGCATTATACGTGGAACAGTGGCATGTGCAAGCATAATATGTGAGCCACCTTGTGTAATGGTATTGAGGTGCAGGGGACAAGATGACCTCTCCCGGCTGTGGTAATAGTTGTCATTATTAGCAGGACTGCTATCCTAAGTATATCTCACATTGGTCGTATACACAAGTTCTGCCACTGTCCGTCACCTTACATGGGGCATTTGCTACCAAGTACATTAATGCCACACACAGTAATGTCATGGTATGGGTGGCAACTGCTAGACCAAAACAATGAGCCAATGTCCTGCTGTTATTATGAGGTTGTCCAGTGTCTGTCATTCCAGGCTGTCATGACCGAACGACGAGCCGTCAACACAGATCAAATGCATCCATGTTACACATGTGTGTGGATAATACCTAGGTTGCATTCACCCATATAGCCGCATTCCAAGGCAAATGTTCTACACACAGAAGTAACACCCTGACACCTACATGACAATTGCATTGGATGCTTATGCTAACCTGTGATAGATGTGTGGATTTAGTAATCCATTTGCTCAATGTAGAACCTACAATGGGGAATACCAACATCTGTGCAGTGAGGAACACCTGGCTGAAGGCTCTGTAGTGCACAATTGCACTACCACCATATAACTCAGATCCAGACATGTGGGCCATAACAGTGGTATGGACCATACCAGGTGGTGGTATACACATATTCATAAAGGCTACTCACATGTAAAGACCACTACTCCGACATAACGCATCACAGATGAGTCAGGTATAGGTGACAGTGGCAAATGTTGCATTCTAGGTTGTATCATCATATACATCCACCACCTTGTTCTCAGACTATCAACACACATCCATATGTGGTATGACATAGTATGGTAGACCACCAGATAACCCTCAATTGGTGGACTGTACCTAGGCCTACATCAACTGTGCAATGTACCCATGTACAGACACAGCTGCATAATGTGTTATGCAATGCAATAATACCACTAGTTGTAACCTGCTCAGTTGTACACATATCAGGGTCCCTTGAATGTTGTCAGCACTAAAACGGTCGACTGTTACTGTACACTAGTAAACAACACCCTCATGGCTGGATATGACCTAACCATACCTACCCTGGATATGTACATCCTACACTCATACAACATATCTTACATTACCATAGCTTTTGTTTACCTTTCTACATACAGGTGGCTACAGTCATTACACACATGCACATGGCAGAAAGCATGCTAACAGTACATAAGGTTCAATATCTATGTTGATAGAGGTAATATCCCCTCTCTACTGGTCACCTATCATGACACCTATCATATCATACAACACCCCATGTGGCATGTATGTCTTTAGACATGTCCAACTAATGCAATGCCTACAAACATACCCAAATAACAGGACCATAGGACCTACACAAGGCCTGTATTGACAGACTCAGGGAAACCCAGCTCTGCACTGTATGTTCCTGAGTAGTCACAGGTGATATGTTCATGACATGTACAGCCATGTGTGGCCACTGCTCCTACATATACCCCATGTCAACAGTTGCAAGCCATGCATGCTGTGTGCAAGGGAGCCCGCAGGATTTTTTGCAGGGGGGGTGCAAACCCAGAGCCCCACCCACATAGCTCACCCCGCCCCCTACCAACACAGCCCCGCCCAAGTCCACCCACCCAAGCCCCGCCCACACAGCCATTCCAGTGTCCCATTACTTGGCTATTTCTCCCCATTTACTGTAGACACTATTCAAATATGTGTGCATACTGTGTTCTGCTTTAGTTCTACAATGATTACAGGCAGTTGGATTTAAATTTACAACTTTTATTTCAAACATTATAGCCCAAACACTGAGACATTTACTAAACCTAAACAAAGCAATAGTCTTTCAATGAAAACAGACTTGGCATTAAAGCTTCTCTACTTTTGAAACTCACATTCAATGAAACGGCATTGAAACCCACATTCAAAGAAAATGCATCTGGCCAGTGGCAGGTTATTTACCTTTGAACTGTTTAAGCAATAGGCTCCTTGCACCGTTAGGGCCATGCAAGTTATTTGCTTTACCTGATTGTATTAATTATAATATATAATTGAATTATATCCCTTGTATTATACAGCAACACTTGTATATTTCAGTGTTTCATCTACAAATTCAGTGCCTGCTGCCATCAAAGAATAAATTGCCTATGTTAAATTAAAAAATGGTAAGCTGGTATATTGCAATAGAAAATGGATGACAAGCTGAAAAACAGGTTCATAGTTAGGCATCTCATCCAAAGGAGGACATCCTGAGGACTGCAGCATACAAATGTATATGCTGTAGGAATAGAACCTCAAGCCTTTACATTAAGATGCAAGTATTCTACTTGTGGTGCTACTAACATAGCTTTAAAACTTTATACCACAATAGAGATACCATTTGCTAAACAAAATGGTTGCACATTGTAAATAGACTTGGCATGAGCAGCAGTGAACTTTGCTTCCTTAAACCTCACAGTTCCTTGAAAATGCACTTGAAAATTCCACCTGCTAACTCTAACTTGGGCATTTCACTTCCTCTCTCTCTCTCTCTTACAAAGATACCACACCCTCAAGGCTTCACCCTTAGTGCAAGAAATCTTGACAAAGCCTAAAATAAATAGGGACAAATTATAAATATGGCTCTCAGAAAATTGCAAGAGTAACAGGATTTGTGTTAGTATGCATTTTCTAAATGACATGACATCTAAAACTGAAATGTCTCATTATTTAGCAACTTCAATCCTTTTAAGAGGAATATGGGGCAAAATCTGGACAGCTGAGGGGTATGCTACCTCCCTCATACACACACCAAATAATTCTGGTCAGACTTGAATTAGTTCTGGGAAGGTTGCACTGAACGGCACCGTGCTTGATCTGAAGTGGGTGAAATCCTGGTAGCTAGTGATTGCAGCTCAGCAATGTGGAGCATTAAAGCATTTTTAGCAGAGCATTGTTTCATCACTACCTATTGTGTTTGCACATAAGCTGTAGTCATTTCAAACATTTGCCTTTTTGATTACTACAGAGTACATTTACCCACCAGAGCTATTGTGTTTTGACTTCATTGTGGAGCTAGTTGTTGCAGGGCTTGGCTTTTAAGTAAGGTAGCAATGCTTATTTACCATATACCATTAAAGCCACCCAACTACAAGTGTACTAACACAGACACTGCTATAAGACACTGGTCTCCAATAAAATGTAATGAGCTTCTGAAAATACTGTAATCCTGTCCTTATTACAAATACTGTCATATGCATTTCAATACCCAAGGCTTATACATTATCTAGCTATGTAAATATTCTCTGCATGGCAACGAAAAGGCTTTCAATGCTAGCAATTCTTTAACAATATGCTTACTAAAGCTTACTTGCATCTTACAATCTCCGACAAGCTTACCTGATGTTCATTAAACCATGGCTACTTAAACAGAGCAACAGGACACTGTGATAGCATGCAGTTCCTGAATAATAAGAAGCATAAATCAACAGTATAAAAATCTGATAGAAAACCAGAACATTTTGCAAAATCAAGGACAGATGAAAAGCCACGGTCATATTTGTGATCTACCTTGGATGGGGGAATACTCTGCACATACTGCATAACTGCTTCTTGCCTTCCTTGGACACATCGAGCCACTACAATGGGGGCTGGGGTGCAATAAGTATGTCATAATTTGAAGGCTCTGACACTCCTACCTCTCAACTTCAGAGCAAGAAATCTGGACAAATACATAGAACTAGAAGTGGGACACAGGCCCAAAAATAAGGCCAATTTTAAATATTGCTCTTATTAACTTAATAGAACAGGTAGATCTTGCATTAGTACAAATTTTCTGAAGGGTATAAAATCTGAAACTCAAATGTCTGCCATTATTTTCTAACTTCAATCTTTAATGACTTGCCATTAATTTGCCAGAAACCACAATTTTATGAAAAACAGACCAAAATGGGATGCAAAAATACCTGTCAAAAAAGGGACACCTTTTTAATATTAACAGTTAACTTGAAGCAGCTAACAAAATAAGAGCATCCACATGCATTTCTGAAATAAAGGTAATCTACAACTGATCATTACAGTTATAATTGTAAACCCTCCACATTTTCTTCCAAAATTGCCATTTTGGAGGAGGCATTATTAGGGGAGAGCAACAGCAACATTTTGAGCCAGAATTGGGGACAATTGAGATGTTTGGATATTCCTAATCTACAAAGTGATTTGCACGTACCTCTCAACCTCTTAATGCAGGAAATCTGAACAAGGCCAAATATATTGGGGAACATAGAAACACTACTGAAAATTGCTCTTATATAAACTTAGTCTTGCATTAGCATGCATGTTTCTGAAGGTTATGACATCTGAAACTCAATGTCTGTCATTTAATGGCTTCATTCCTAAATGATTTGCTAGAAAACCACAAATTTTGAGAAACAAACCAAAAATAAGCAGCAAATATCTATTAATTCTGCAAAGATATGGACAACTGAGAGGTATAGTTCAACCGGGGCTGTCTGAGTTTGCTATCCCCCCTCACAAAATCATGGTCAAATGGAGCCTCCCCCCCCTGCAGCCATTCCAATGTCCCATTCCTTGGTTATTTTGCCCCATTTACCATAAACACTAATGTGCATACTGCTTTACTTCTGCGATGATTTAGGATTTCATTTGAAAGTTATTTTGCATTTTACAGCACAAACCCTAATACACATCTGTTAAAGCAATGCAGTCTCAATGAAAATAGACTAACATTAATACTTCTCTGCCCTTGAAACTCACATGCATTGAAACAGCACGAAACCCACTTTCAGAGAAAATACATTTTGCCAATTGCAAATATTAACTCTGGGCTGTCTTCAAAATCATAGGCCCCTCGAACATAACATACACATGCTCTTTGATACACCTTCCTGACTGTATTACATTATATTCCTTGTACAATACAGTTGTTAAAGGGCATTTTAAATTTATTGTTTTGAAAATTTTTCCAGTAAACAAAAACAAAAAGCATCCACCAATGACAAAATTGCCCAATTCAGAACATTTCCATCATAAAGTCTACTCAAGTCCACCAGTATCAGTAAAAATACACAATCTCTGTAGTAAAATCCACATTGAAGAAATTTGTAACTAATAGAGGTTGCTGCTAGCAAACACTTTATATGTCATTGTTTAATCTACAAATAAAGTGCCCGTTACCCTTGAAGAATAAATTGCCTTTGTTGCATGCAGTAAAATGAAAAGCTAGTAATACCGCAATAGAGAATGGATAGCAAACTGTTAACAGGTTCATAGTTACTAGGTATCTTTGCCAAAAGGACTGCAGCATCCACCCCCTTTACAACACAATACAGCATCAGCAATGCATTTACCTACTGCGGGAGTAGAACCCACAGCCTTCAGCATCTAAAGCAAGTACACTATCTGTTGTGCTATTAATGTAAGCAGACTAAACATAATCAGCACTAAACTTTTGCTCCCCTGCAGCTCTCAGCTCCTTGTAAAATCTACTCGACACTCAGCTGTATCTCTGAACTTTGCAGCACAAGAAATCTGGAAGTCGAAATTTATTGGGGGCAAAAGGCCAAACAACAGGGACACATTTTAAACATTGCTTGTATAATGTTGAAAATTGCTAGAATAAAATGCTGCATTACCACCATACATTTCACTGCCACGACTTGAACCCAGGGACCCCATGCAAAAGTCAAAGCAACATACCACTCGCCAAATCAGCTGTTTTGTGAAAGAGGAAGACTGAAACTTTACCATTTAGTGAATTCAGTTCTCACCATAGCACAGCTGTCAACCTCTTAGCACAAAAGACCTGAACAAAGTCAATAATGGGTGACTACAACCACCAAACATTCAGTGAATTCAGTTCTCACCATAGCTCTCAACCTCTTAGCAAATAACACCCGCACAAAGCCAGTAATGAGAGAATATAGCCCCAAACATTTTCAGTGAAATCAGTTCTTACCATAGCTCTCAACATTAGCAAAAACCTGGATGAAGCCAATAAATACCTGGATGAAGCCAATAAGTACCTGAACAAAGTCAATACTGGGTGAATACAGGCCCCAAACATATTCAGTGAATTCAATTCTTACCATAACTCTCAACCCTAGCACAAAACCTGGATGAAGCCAATAATGGGGGGAATACAGTCCCAAACACAGAGATACATTTCAAATATCCATCTTGTACACTTAGAAAATTGCTAGAATAAAAGCTTGCTTTTGTTACCATACACTTTCTGAAGAAAAGAAGTCCAATATTGAAATGTGTCCATTTACATTTATTAACCAGGAAAGTCTGACTTTGAAAACAAAAAAGCAATTTTTTTTAGCAGAGGCCCAGGGAGAAACACTCCAGACATCCAAGAATATAACCAAATAATAACACTTAGCTGTCAGGCAACAAGGACACAAATGCAGAAACCACAGATTTTATGAGGAACAGAAAAGGTATGAGGGAAAATCCTGAAATATTTTTACAAATGGTGGTGGGTAGGGAATTCAGGCTCTTGCCACTTGGGCCCGCCTTATTCTCTACCTACCACCATGTACACCTGGGGCATTTTACACACACACACACACACACACACACACACACACACACACACACACACACACACACACACACACACACACACTACCTGAACGGGTCCCATCTTCCGTTCCTGGCTGCATAATCCATCTTCCGTTCCCGCTCAAATATCCTGTCTTCGCTTTCACATAGCGATGATGTCAGCCCATCTAGTCTAGTTCCCGCGATGATGTCAGCACGCCTACCCGCGATCTTCTTAAAGAAGAACGCACAAAAAAATAAATGCTCAGCCACAAAAAAAAACTGTTTGAAATGCTTAGCAGATTCCAGGGGGGTGCAAGTGCACCCCCTTGCACCTGCCTGCGGGCGCCCTTGGCTGTGTGCTGTCTGGACATTAGCCTTAGTACCACAATAGCCAGTACATGCTGGGGTGAGATGTTTACAAGCCACAGACCTCACACATGCTTGAATGAGTGTACTGCCTAGCTCTAACAGAGCACATTGCTGGCACTCTTCCAGTACACATGAGGTGTGTGTGACAAATATGATGTGCTCACTGTTGACCATTGCAGTGCTCTGGCTTCACCATGATACTGTCAAGTAACAGTTTGTAGGAGCATGATATGGAATAATTACAAGTATCTGGTCTATACTTATAGGTTCATAGATCAGTACTAGGCTAATTGCCCTTGTGGGCCATTTTAAGCCTAGCCAATTACCCCATGTAAGAATCAAACCCTGCACCTTGGGTCTGCAAGGTAAACACCTTAACCATTCTGCCATCCTCCCACTGTGTGTGTCACTCTGGTATGTGCTGTTGTAATATATGTACACTTGGATACTCAGTGAAAGTGGTGGTGTCCTACCAGTACATGAATACACCATCCATTGTGGTGCAATGCTCGGCTATGTTTCACACATGGCATGGGGAAGGTGTGAATGTATCCTCTTGACCTGCTAGTGCATGTACTGATGTAGACGGCATATGTATACATGTATTGCTGTTTGTGTAGATTCCATGTGTGTGCAGTGTCTGATGTTTGAAGGTGACTGTTGTCTTAGTACATCATGCTGTTGCATTACAGCCTCAACATTGCCAGGTGATATGCTCTAAGTACAGTAAGCCGTACATGAGGTATGGACAGATGTTTGGACATGACAACTAAGTGGTGGGGCTTCTTTGCAAATGAATGATTACTGAGGACAGCTCACTGGTTTGTTACAACCAGTCCTACAATAACCTGTGTACCTGCTAAGGTCAGGTTTTGTTAATCGAAGTGGAATATAGACAATGTAGAATGCTGTATGGGTGACACCAAAGGCAAACCCCATGACACCTGTAACAGTAATACCTCCCCTGTGCATATATTGTGCATATATCAGCAGAGTTGTCAAAGGAAAGAGTCAGTAAGCATTGTACTGGATGTGATAGTGCTGTACTGCTGTAGTACCTATCATGAGATAGGCAGGTGTTTGATTCACAGTACTGGCACTTGTGGGTGTGTGTCCATATATGTCACGTATGGTTGGGAATACATCCCACATGTTATCACTCTCCTGAACACTGTTGTTGACACCAGTACAGAGTGAAGTGTAGAAAGAAAGGCATAGGCAGGTAGTTAAACCTCACACATGTAAAGTGTCTGCATGTGTGTGACATAGGTGTATATCTTTGTGAATGCCACTGTGTGTGTGTGTGTGTGTGTGTGTGTGTGTGTGTGTGTGTGTGTGTGTGTGTGTGTGTGTGTGTGTGTGTGTGTGTGTGTGTGTGTGTGTGTGTGTGTGTGTGTGTGTGTGTGTGTGTGTGTGTGTGTTGGTGTGTGTGTGTATGGCTGTCCGCTTCCTTGAGTGAGGCTGTATTTTACCATAGTGAAATGTTAATGCCCCCTCCTCCCATCCACTCAAAGCAGTCTAGCATCCCTGTTGATATCATCAATCATAGACGGGCATACTAACCGCCTGTTAACATGTACTCCCTGGGGTGTGACCTGTTGTTACATAGCCTACTGATGGACCCCTCTACATACACTCACTGAACAGTAGTATCCCTGTCAATGTCCTCGAACTTAGGCCACTCCAACTACCTGTACATGTGTAATCTCTGTGGCGTGTCTTGTAATTGCATAGTACTATAATGATGATATGCACATAGGGGTTCTCATCTGAACACTGGTAACTGTGTGTGTGTGTGTGTGTGTGTGTGTGTGTGTGTGTGTGTGTGTGTGTGTGTGTGTGTGTGTGTGTGTGTCTGTGTGTGTGTATGTGTGTGTGTGTGTGTGTGTCAGAATGTGTGTTACTGTGCCTGGAATCCTTGAGTGTGTGGGTGTGTCTGTGTTTGCATGCTGTCATGACAGTGGGTATTACTGCTTCCCAATGAGAAGCCACTATTTCCACTGGCCTTTATCCTTGTCATCCAGCATACCACTCTTTTACCCACTCCGTGCTCCAGGTAACTATACCTGTGATGTCACCCACTATGGATGTGACGACTCTGAACACAGTAGCTTACTACACAGCTATCATGCTCTTGGATCAATAGGTCAGTAAACATGTTTGAAACTTCGGAGAATATAACTGTGATGTGGAAGCTACAAAGTGCATGCAGGTATTGTCATACTGACCTGTGGGTGGTCAGCATGTACATATGGGACTCCCGCAAATACCAACATCCTCCGGCACATGCAACTACACCTGAAAGAGGAAGGCAGAACATCAAGATCAACATGCTGTTAGTGTTGTTACACATGATACTTGCTGTCAAATGTACAAAATGCATTCTAAAACTGCAATACATGGTATGTCTGCTGCCTGTCAACACTACTCAACAATATTAATCTACAATGGTCTACCTAGTATGTTCACCCTGTGCATCAGACTATATGAACATGTCCCTGCACCAATGGTGTGGATGACAGGGATGCGGCACAGGCATCATCATATGCACAGGATGATAATGTTTGCCAGAGGCCTAGGCTGTGCCATTGGATGACATCATGCATGTATGTTAGGGCCTGTGATATCATTGGGCATGTGTGATTGTTATGCATGTTTGTTGAGGTGCCCTATATTTGTTTCCAGTGTGTGTGTATACATGCACACAGGTCTGTCGTGGCTGGCCTACACAGGGGTAATATTGACAGCTGCAGACTGTACAAGGCAGGTGTCACAGTTCACAGTGTCCGGCCCTGGCCACGTGACCTGCGCCTGCCAGGGGTTGCACTGGCACTACCAGGCAGAGGTCCAGATTGGGTACCATCTGATGACACGTCTACTGGAATTGTTTCCCTGTTGGGACCATCCAGGACTACGTGCACATGGCCTGTTGTGTCCTGGTGTGGACTGCACAGCACCAGCAGCACTGCTGCTGCTACCCCCACTATGGGAGCGGGCATGTGCAGTAGCATGTTCATGTAGACCTTCAACAGGTGATGTAGCTGGCTTACGTCCACATGCCCAACAACTCACTCCTACCAGATTTTCCAGCACAGACATTCCCCGCTAGAGGATTGACATGCCATGGTCAAGGACTCTCACCATGTTACCCAATCATCTATCCAAAACATCTGCAAGATGATGGTGAGCATTTGCAAGTGCCTGGATGTTGTCAGTTAATGAAGGGACAGCAGCCCTCTGAAGCCTCAGACTGTCTCTGTTGTGCCATTCAGCACGTGCCTGTGCCTCCATTACAGCTCAAAACATGCGTCTGGTGACTCCAGCTGATGTGCTTTGTCTCGCAGGGGCATGTTGGCCAGTGGTCCTCCTACGAGCAGCACTGGGCACATGCCTGTGTGGGACATCACCAGTATGTTGACTGGGATCATGGTATGTAGGCACTCCTTCCATAGTCACCACGCTTCCCTGTTCCATGCTACCACTCACCAACTGTCCTTCCTGTATGGCCAGTGGTGATGGGGTATGTGCAGGCAGGGGAACTGTGTGCGAGGATGAGGAGGAGACAGGTGGAATGGCAACCAATGGCACAGATTCAGCCCCTGACAATCCTGCCTGTGCCTCAATCATGCTATCATCATCACTGCTAGAATCTGTGGAGACACTAACATCAGGTGGACCGCAGGAGGGCAACGCACCTACATCAACACCTGTGAGGGGAAGACAAGAACTGTACATTACAAGTTATACCAGACACACACAGACAGACATTGACACACATGCACACACACACACACACACACACACACACACACACACACACACACAGAGACACACACACAGACAGACAGTGAGACACACACAGAGACACACGCAGACAGAGACACACACAGACACACAGACAGAGACACACACAGACAGACAGAGACACACAGTGACACACAGACACACACGCTACATGCAGGTGATATGGCAGATGGCATTCAGCTTAGGCAATTATAGTGGTAGCTATCATACATCCCTGAGTTGCACATAATAGCATGCATGTGGTATAGCAGATGGCATGCACCTTACATAATTATAGTGGTGGTTAGCATACATACCTGTATTGAACCATTTGTGTTAGTAGCCTATGCCTCATACCTGCAACACAATGCATGCACTTTGCACCTTTGCACTGCCATGGTGTGTGCAACATACACCACATGTTAACAGACCATCGCTGACCTTTGTACATCTGCCACTGATGCTTTGTGTTGGCCACCGCCCTTATGTGTGAGGACATGAGCAGTAAGGTATGTCGACTGCATACTATGTTTGCCTGAGCCCTAGCTTGCATATCTCCCTCAAAGCAGTGCATGTCTGTTCAACATTATTCTGCCTACCCCTGAGCTGAGTGTAGACATTGTGCATGTGGCTGTAAACACATGTTTGACATGGCTGTCCCTAGTTTGCAATGGTGCCACAGACCAGCACAAGTTTACAGTACACCGGCCTGCTGTGTGGCATATGACCTTGCCAATCACATGTAGTATGACATGTCTCCTGCTGACGTGTTGAATGACATGCATACATGTGTAACACAATGGTGTCCTTTCCAATCTACAGGACGGTAATGGTGTCCCAATGCAGGGACATGTTACACTAACATGGGCCTTCAGCTGATGCAATGTTGTCTGTCCACCCCACAAATATGCAAGGACATACTGCACATTGTGCTGATGTGCATAGCCATTGCAGGGCATCATGTGGCTTCACAATTGCTATACAGTGTGAGCTAGTGACACAGTTTATAGCCATGACTATGTTCACATACAATACATATAAATCAGCTCCACAAATAGGCAATGAAGAAATAACATATACCAACCTCAAAATAAACCAAAACAAAACCATCAACAAAATTGGATGCTACTTCCCACCTGGCCAAAACATCCCTCCACTAGAAAACCTCCTCAGCTGGTCTACCCACCATCTCCCCCAAGAAACTATACTTTTAGGTGCTTTCAGTACTAACTGGCAATCCTGTTCTGGCAACCATCCAACCCATCATGTAAACCTTCATGGCTTCACCCAACTAGTCCAGTCACCAACCAGGATAAATAAAAACTCCAGCAAGCATGCTACCCTGGATTGGATACTAGTCAGTAAGAGCCCCCAGTCATATATAACAGGCTGCTTATCAGACAGCCTCAGTGATCACTCCCCAACGTTCCTACTCAAAAAAATACCTATACCAAGCTAAACCTGTCATCTACCATCAAATACATAAAAAACTAAACATTAACCCACTCTCATTCATCTTATCTCTCAAAGAATGTAACTGGCATCCTCTAAAGTACCTCAGTCTTGATGACACAGTTGAATTTTTTAATACTACCTTCCTGAGCATCCTTAATTACCACACCCCCACAAGACTTTCCAGAACCAAAGCACAACCCTCCCCATGGCTACAGAAGACCATTAAGTCAGAAATGAAAAACAGGGATAAAGCCTGGGAGCACTGGAGCAAAACCAAAACCCCCTCAACTAGACAGAAATTCCTAGAACTATGCAATAGAGTAAAAAAGCTAATAAAACTGGACAAATTCCAATACTACCAGTCTGCCCTAGACTCCTCCCAACACAGCCCCAAACAATTCTGGCCTTCCATAAACTCCATCCTCCACCAGGTAAAGTCAGTACCCCTCCTCCTAACATCCCTCACTCCTCCAAAAATATTGCTACCTCATTCAACACACACTTCACATAAACCATACTATCACTAGCTAAACAACACAACCCCCTCCCCTCCAACCAACACCTTCAACTAGTAATCTCCCCACTGCCGTCTCTTTTTCTCCTGTACCTACCTCCAACATAAAAAAACTCTTAACTAAACTTAAGCCCACCAAATTAGCAGCAGATAACCTCCCAAGTGAATACCTGCAAATCGCAGCTGATGATCTGGCCTACCCAGTATCCATCTTGATTAACCGATCTCTGTCAGAAAGTTATGTTCCCACACTGTGGAAAGTATCACATATAATTCCCCTCCACAAAGGTGGCCCCTCCACTGAACTAACCAATTACCACTCCATAGCTATTCTCTCGCCACTCTCCAAAATACTAGAGAGATGCATTCACTCTCAGATCTCAGACTACCTCCTTACTAACAGCCTCCTTTCCAATACTCAACATGGTTTCCGACCAAACCATAGAACCACCACTGCCTTACTCTCCTTTACTAACACTATCCTTCAGCATAAAAACAATGGCTATCTCTTCTCTGCTACTTTCCTAGACCTATCTAAAGCATTTGACATGGTCCCACACAAACAACTCATCTCTGTCCTCAATAACTCATCCTTCTCTCAGTCAGTCACCAACTGGTTTCAGAGTTACCTGTCTGAACGCCAACAATCCATGGCAGAATTATATATCTCCCCAATTACCTGTCTCTATAGGGGTTCCCCAAGGATCCATCCTTGGACTCCTACTCTTCTCTATTTTCACCAATAATCTAGCCTTTGCCACCAAACATGGCACACTCATACAATACGCAGATGACTCAATCATCATCTGCGCAGCCCAGTCCCTACCCAAACTGCAAAAAGTCACACAGGAAGCCTTTTCCTCTGTTGAAACTTGGTTATCCGATGCCCAGTTAATACTCAACCCAAACAAAACTAAACTACTCATCTTCCAACCCACCAAACATACTCAAAACAACTCTCATTTTAACATCACAGCAAAAGACAACACCACTATACACCCAACAGAACACACCAAATTGCTAGGAGTGGAAATAGACAATAAACTAAAATTTGACATTCACATATCCATGACCATAAAAAAGTCCACAAAAAACTAGGAGCATTATACAGAAATAAGCAACTTCTCACCAAAGCAGAAAAGATTTCAGTAGCAAATTCCCACCTTCTCCAATATATACCAGCCTAAGGCAATGCGATCTAAACAAGCTAGAGACCTGCTACAATAAAATCACCAAATTTGCCACAGGGGCATCCTACCATAGTCACCACTGTCTCTCACTTGCTGAACTGGACTGGCTTGAACTCCTTCAATGGTATCAACTCTCACTCGCCCACAAACTAGTAAACCATCCACTAAATGTCCCATCCCTCCAGAATCTACTCCAACCCTATCGCACCACCAGACCAGTAAGATTCAGCAACAAAAATCACTTGCATATCACTAAAGCCAATAACTCTGCTGGTGAAGCACTATTCTCTTGTGCCATAGCCAAATTATGGAACTCCCTTCCACCCACAATTACCTCCATACCATCATGCACCCACTTCAAAACTTTACTAAAAGCGCACCTAAAAACATGCTGGCTATGCCCTTGCAACTCCCACTCTAATATCACCCACCCCATCCAACCACTACCTTTCTTTCCACCCCACTAATTACCTTGATTATAGCAAGCTCGGATGCTCATAAGCCTACTACTTATTATACAGCAGGAACTTCTTATTGTAACAATTGTTAATGTCTGTTATGTACTTTACAGATAAAGATTTTAGCTGTCTACTGATGTACTATATTCTTCATCTGTAACTATGTTTGTAATTAATTGCTATGTTAATCAAATTGTTAATCGCTATGTAAATCCAATGTAACTACTGTCTGTATATTTTAACTGTGGAGCTTTTCTCCCCGGGTCTCCACTGAAAATGGACCTGTGTAAATCAAATGTAACTACTGTCTGTATATTTTAACTGTGGAGCTTTTCTCCCCGGGTCTCCACTGAAAATGGACCTGTGTAAATCCAATGTAACTACTGTCTGTATATTTTAACTGTGGAGCTTTTCTCCCTGGGTTTCTGCTGAAAATGGACCTATGTCCAGTCGGACATGCCCAGTCAACAAATGTAAATAAATAAAATAAAATATCTAATGTGGAATATGACCCACATCACCGAGGTGTATACACAATAAACCCTAATGTGGAATGTGTGACACAGGTCACAGAAGGATATACGGATGACACCCTTGCACATCTGCAACCATATTACTGATACCTGGCAACTATGCCCACACATGGCTAACTTGCAAGTACTCTGTGTCCCACATGCCATCTGTGTACCTCACACACATGAGGAGTAGGCATGACAGTGATGACTGACACCAGCAAGATGAATGTAATGCATCTGAGGCTTGATGTGGATGCATGTGTATGTTGTGCAACACATGTATGTATTTGGATACTGTCTAGGTGAAAGCTTCCATGTCATGACACACTCCAGATGTTCAAGACATGTTATGTGGTGGTTTCATGTTATGCCTACACAAGTTGTGCAGAGGCCTGTATGATGTTTAGTGTTTCACACCTGCAATATCACCATTACACAAAGGCCATAGTTGTACTGTGTCGAGCCAATGTACAACAGGGTGTAAACACATGTACATCACTTCTACTGTGTGTTTTGCTTCATGTCTCTGGCCATCCTCCATGGCCATGTGTACACATGTTCAGTCCAATGGTTGTGATGGCCATCTTATTTCACATGTCAGTATTATCCCATGTGACATACACCCATAGATGTCATATGCTCCACTGAGGACAGGGTTATGCAGACAAAGGGTGGTATGTATGGGATGTGAGACATGTTTTGCAGGGTAGTTGAGCAGTGCTGTAGTCAACCCACTACATGTCATGGACAAGTCTGATAGCACATGACATTGTGTGACATTCATAGCAAGGGTATACTCCACAAGGGTGTATCCTGTGGGCTGGGCATACTCCAGCTCCAACACATTTAGTGTGTGTGCGCACACATGCTCTCTGTAAAGTACTGTTCGTATTCCCAAAATGTGTACTGCTGATATGTAGTACCTGTCCCTACAGTGGAAAACACCTCCACCATTGTATTCACTGTTGTCTACAGATCTGGCAATGACAGTTTGGAAGGTTTAGTGTAGGTGTTTCATATAGTCTTCAATTGTTTCACATAGGTAAACAGTGTGATGCATTGCAGGTCTGACCAGTGTCCATTACCAGGACCATCATACATTATGTGTATGTGTGTTATGGCAGATAGCACGCAATTAATATGTTCCATGCATTATCAAGCCTGGTAAATAATAACAATCTCACCTGACATAGGTTTCTGTTGCTGCAAAATGCCAGAGGTACCTAAACAGGAGTGTCACAGCAGTACGATCATTATCCACAACTGTGTGGTAGCTACAGGGTGCAATGTCTATGTTAGCACATAAGCCAGTACAATACACTATACTATGGAGTATGCACATCTGTGCATACATAGACTAGGAGACTATAGTATGTGGCATGTGTGCATACATGCCTTGCATATGAGGTTACATTACATATTGTACAGTAGCCCATGTAACTATGTGATATATGGTTGTGTTTTATGTGCAGTAGTGACTTACCAGGCATCTCCAGGCTCGGTGGTTGAGAGACACCCACCTCCACAATACCAGATAAAGCTTGTGGATGGTGTCCCCAGGTTGGCCAGTAGCTCTTCAGTACGTGTGAGTGGGGGCTGAGTGAGAGGCCCTCCACCTGTTGCGCCTTGTTCCCTGGTGATTTCATTAGCACGCTGTTTTGCCCATCTTATCAGGTCAGTGCAGTGTCAGTGCACCTCCTGATAGGTGTGATTGTGATCGCCAACATCATTTACCCTCCTGCAGAGTTCCTTCCACAGGGCATCCTGCTGCTGTGCATCCTGCGGCACATGGATGAAGAGCATCATGTAGTTGTCGAGGAGGTATGGGATGAGGACCTCATCCTTCAAGCGGCTGTACAGCGGCAGTCTACTAGTGGCATACCTGGAAGACATAACGATGGAGAAAGGTCACAGTAACTCACAAAGAAGTACAGCAGTACAGCTGAACATACTTGTGTATCACATTTATTAAGATTACAAATACATCTTTGTAGCTCTACATGACACTAACATCACTGACATGTGTAAGTCACACACATTTGACACCTACTGGTGATGTGATGTTATCACCATATATGTGTGTGTCATGTGATGACATTGCTCATACACCATGTGGATGTTTTCTTGATGTGGGCATGTCTGTTTGCCTGTAGTAGTGTCTTTACCTATCAGCACATGCCTGGATGTGTTCACATTAATGCAATCAACCTTAATGCTGTGTATATGCCACATATATAGTCATACATAGCTGTTAGGGACATGACCTGTGACACTGCAGACTTGCAAGCATGTATGTGTTTTGCCATATACATCTACATAGCACTGTACAGCTGTGTAGCATCCTGCCATGTATTGCCTGTGTTGCACATGTGTAACACATGGGACAATAGCTAGCCTGATGGTATTTGCAGGATTGGATATCAACTATGGCATGTATGGTCATAGTGATTTAGTAGGCTATATGCCCTGGGCCATTTATGAGCCTAGGCAGACAGGTTACCTATCTGTAGGCAACAGACATGTAAGTTTCAATGGCCAGTTCAAGCAGTGCCTCAGAACTAATGCACATGGTTACTGATATATTTGGCATGTGATCATCACACCACATCACAGAGAGGGGTGATGTGCAGCTTCGCTGGACAGGGATGCATAGCATGGCAAGAGTATAAGTGCATGGGACAGGAATCTGTCAGGCATGTTGTGATCCTTGTACTAGAAAGGTGGATGCCCATGACATATGTGTTTATTTGGGATCAGGATGTGTTAAGTGTAGCATGTCCAACACCTCTGGGTTGGACATGGCTTTATTCAAGGTAGGCTGCATGCTACATAGTACAGCTAGGTATTGTGAAGGGCAGTGTAGGCCATCTACACATGGGCAATAACCCTTAAAGGAAATATGTGATCTATTATGGGTCACATGGGAGTTGAGTATGGCTGAGCAGTTATCTCTATATTCCTGGATGGCACCCTGTCATGATTAGGGGTGCCACATATGACTACCTGTCTTTTGTGGTGATGTAACTATCAAAGGGAAGTATTGTCCAGCTGCATCCCATACACACAGTTGCCATTATGTTGACCGCTGCCTAGGTGGTAGTTAATGGGTACAGGGTTTGTAACATAGGGGATGACAATGCAATACTTAGCTGTCAGATTGTGGCCATACATCATGCATCACACATTTGACACACTAAGGTCCTTCTATATGTTGAACGCAGCACACAATGAGTCGACTATTGCTCCTAGTTCATAGTCATTTGCAGACATCAATAGGGTTATGCCTTCTGTGTTAGTCTATGTGGTATAGATAACAAAGAGGGGGAGTACCAGGAATGACCCCTGTATTTCTGTGGCTGGCACTGGTTTGATGTGCGTGTATTCGTCAGACACCTTCTGTAGTGTGGGTTCTGCCAGCACTCCAGTTGCCAACCACTCCTGTGACATAGAAATATACACCTAGTTTACTGAGTGTAGATGGAACACAGTATGGGTGATGGTGTCCTACGACCTGGCAAGGTCATGATATGCAGTGTGAATCAACCCTACTGTCATCTACATCTGTACCTGGTACATCAAAAACATTGACCATGGTTCATGGCCGTACAGACCAGACTCAGCAGGGTAGCTGTGCAATATGTCCAATTATCAATGGTGTCTCCCCCTTTGTGGGGTGTGATAACTGTTGCTGTGCACCATTCGGTGTGTACACAGCCTGACATGGAGCTATGAATGAACATGTGTTTGTGGATAGCTGAATGTTCTTACATTTGTGTAGGATACACCCTGGGATGTTGACAGGTCCCATGAAAGCTGTATGTATGGCATTAGAGAGTGCAGCTTGTACCTGCATAGTCGTTAGTACAGAGGCCCTGTAGTGTACATGGATATATTACTAAGTGTACCTGTTGGGGGTGGGGGGAGGTGGGAGTGGGTTTAGGTTCTCTGAGACCCTATCTGGATGAGCAGGTGCTATTTCTGTAGGTGCAGTACTTCCCATGCCATAGTGCTGTGCAGCACGGCAGGTCTTGTCATTGCCATTACGATTAACGACACAGCTATAGAATGCTCTGTGCTTGGCCTCATAATATGTGACTGATTGGTTTCACAGCAGCTTTGTGTGGTTTTATATGGTGTATCTGCATCTTACTGAGGCTGACCAGGGATCACCTACACTCATGTGTGTTCACTCTTGCAACATTTACTACATTCTGTGGTACAGTTTAAAGCATGGTACCACCAGTTTGCCTACTTGTTTGTTTTGGGTTGAATCCTGGTTCTGTTTCAATGGCACAATCACTGCACATATGTGACTGCTTAAGGTTCATTTGTGTAGGATTCAGCATTTGCACATGCATTGCACATCTGCATGGGTGCCATGACACTCACCACTCTGCTCTTAGGAAACATAACATTGGCATTGGAGACTCACTATGTGTAGCATACTGTTAGCCCTGTTTGTGTGACTACTGTGATATAGGTCAGTGGGTTCAATGGAATCCAACATGCACTGAGTGCAGGTGTTGGTACATGAGGAGTATTGCCAGTTCATAATGGAATAGTAGAGAGTAGCCAATATTATGGTTCTGTCTCAGACCTAATCTTCCCCCTTACAGCACATTATGACAGTTGGGAATTCTGCAGCCTGGCGGGTGATCTGTCTCAAGGTGTATTTTGAATTCCACTGTGGTACAAAGGTAGTTGCTCAGCATAATGCATCTAATGTTATGCAAGTGCAATTAGCATGGGGGTGTACATATCATTCAGGAATATGGACACACCTGTGACCCATGTGTTCCAATAAAGAACAATGGTCAAAAGGTGACATATGTGTTATAACATGGTCATGCAGGTGTGCTCTCTGGAGCATTGAAACATGTCTCAGCCACTGCACAGATATGTTCTCCATGTTGGGGGTTGACATATGTGTATCCGTATAGTGTTTCTGACATGTATCATTGTGTAGCGAGACCCGCAGTTTATTGCTTGGCTGTCCCTGTAACAGCAGTGGGCCCTCACCTAAACAGTGCATGATGAAGGCAATATAGGGGAAGCATGAGCCCTAGGCAGTATCCAGATTCCCAGGGTTGACAGGTGCAGGCCTTGTCTGGTAAAGCACCATGGTCTGTCAACCATGTTATCCCAGGATGACAGATACTGGATAACCTGTGACATGCACCACTACACTAGACAATTGTGGAATACAATCCTTTTGTCCCTATACTGCAGTATCATTATGGCCAATGGCAGAATGCTACCCAGGCCTTGGGACATACCTGCATGGGCTACAAGACCTGACAGTTCCTACATGTGTTTCCATGCAGTCCAGGCTACTGCATCACAGGTCCTGCATAACAACATGAAATATGCCAGAGTCATGTGTATAGTTCAAAAGGTGGTCTGAGTGTATGAGTATGTGGCTAATCATGGTAGACAGGCAGCTGGCAGTATGTATGTCCTCGTATAGGTCAGTGTGTAACATAGTGATAGAGTTTGCATTTACAAATGAGTACTGTTGTGCATGTTTCCAGTCATGTGTTCGGAGATGTGGCAAAATTATGTAAACTATGTCATACAGTTTGTGTATTTTGGTGTCTGTCTCTTCCTGCTTGGGGGGGGGTCGCTTGTTTGGCCAGATACTTAGACGTGTCTGTGAATGTGTGTGATTTCCGGTAGTGTGTGTGGGTGTCCTTACTGTGTTCTGGTAAGGGTATGTGTTGGTTGTGTTGATGAGCTGCATGTGTTAACCTACACCTCATGACTGTCCAGTCCAGTCATGGCTGTAGACTGGGCTGCCTTCCAGCTTACCCTTGTAGCTGCATCCCAGACAATGTGTGGGGCATGGTGTTAGGTGGGTCTGGCAGTGTACATGGCATAGAGATTACATTCCCCTAGGATGGCCACGTACACAAAGCTGACATTAGGAAACACCAGTAGCTGACTAGTGGACATGCTTGTATGAACAGTCAGTACTACAAGTACCAAGTACTGTATATAGTTTACGTATTGCCTATGAAGATGTTTTAGATAGTGATGCTCACATGTAAATATTTGTGTTATGGATGTGACAACACTGGCTATTACGGAAACATTGTAGCTACCTTTAGCAGCAATCCTCCTCTGAGGAGCACATCCTGTTAGTTGATTACAGATGATGCAAGTGTCTACAGGTCTGTTTCCTTCTCTGGGTATATACTCACATATCCACCAGGACTATGAGCTCTGCTGGGCACAGACACCCACTCCCCAAACAGAGTCATGTATCAATAGGCTCTGATGCCACTATCAACATGATAATGATACAATTGGATTGTGTGAGCCATCACCTATGATGTGGCTATTACACATGGGCAGCTGTCTCCTACATCTTACACTCCTACTGCAGATGTTACACTGGAGTTAAAGATGATATGCAACCTGTTTCATTACTAGTGCTATGCACTACCTTACATACAGTATGTGCAGGTGGCTGTTAGGTTGGCAATGAGAGGTTGGGCTACACAAACCTGGTAGTTCAACCAGTGTGTCTATACTCTCAATATCCACTCTGCGTAGGTGTGCACATACCCATTTGGCCCAGCCCTGTGACAAGGGTCACTACACATTTGCATAACATGTACACATGCACAGCTGTTATTGCTTGCAAACGATAGTAGAGAGGTGGATATTACATGTGTTATGTGCATGGATAGTTACCTGGCTCTTCCAATTATCTTTGCTATCATGCTGCTAACCTGTCAGATGAATACTAATGCTATGTATCCTGTCAATGAGTATTGTAATTGCCAATAGATATAACTACTGTTTGCATAACATAACAGGACCACTATGTAGAATAGAATACAGATCTGCCTAGAATACTATACATTACACAGTTATTGGCACATACAGCCACGGTGGTGCAGCGGTAGCATTGTTGCCTCACAGCAAGAGGTTCTCCCGTTCGATTCTTGGCTGGAGTGTGGGGGAGTGCCTTCTGTGTGGAGTCTGCATGTCCTCCCCGTGGTTGGGTGGGTGTTCGAAAGACATGCGTAAATGGGTGTGCCTTCGCTGAAGGTTGAACGTCGAGCTGGCACCTTGTTGTTCATGAAAATCTACAGCCAATTATTAGCAGACCGGAGTTCCACTGTGGTGACCCCTAACCAAGAAAAGCCGAAAGATAACAACAACACAGTTATTGGCACAATATCCCACAATGCACACCATATTTGCACAGTAAGCCCACCTTTAACATGTTCATCTTACTTATACACCCATGCATATGTCGACTGTTACAATATATCAGCATATACTATACCCTGTTATAACACATACTTGTTGGACCAATCCTGACACTGACAGTGGCTGGAAGCAAATTGGTGGGTTCCAAGCCCATATCATCCCTTGTGGTGTATGTGGAGTGTGCCGTGTGACCTACAGCAGTACACACATAAAATACTACAAGCATTACTACTGCTCAACAATACATCGCTACAATATAGCTATTTCCACTATATGCATTGATTACACTGTAATTCGTACAGTACAGATACTACATACACAGACATACTACATGTTATACATACCGTCTTAGTAATCGGAGGTGTTATTGACTAGTGTAATACTCATTTTTGGTTCATCTTTCAGTGTTTTGTACTATCCTACAGGTAGATACAGATGGTTTGAATATGTGACAAGGCAACTTTTTATAGTTACAGATCAGTAACGTGCTATCCTGATGGCCAGTTGGTGTTCCTAAGTAGCTAATTACATGCACATCAGCTGTGCTGCTACTGCCTTAGCCAATACCATGGCTACAGTGGAGTATAATTGAGTACTCTACTTGGGTGTTGTCCCTTTGCCTTACTTGTGAGGAAGACAGCGTGGAAGTTTTGTTTGGAATCTATTGCAACAGCTGTATGGAGATGAACAGTAATATATTGTGTGTAATGTCTAGAGGAGTTGGTCTAAATGTGAGTGCTGCTGTTATATTTCTGAACATTGCTACTTGTGCAGGGTTTGTCTGTACCTAATACTTCTGCATATGTGTCAGTTTGGCCAGGTTATTTGACCAGCTCAAGGCTGCACAGCTATGCATATAATGTTAGGGGGTTTACAGTGTGCTTACCAGACATATTTAGTTTGGTGTTACTGTGTATCATACTGTGCTAATAATCAGTACTCGGTAAAACTTCCTGGTGTACGAACCTTTCAACCCTCTGAAACGGGATTAGTTCAAACAAACCCTGTTACATCAGCAGCTGTTGAATTGTATAACGGCAATTATTTCACATAGGGCCATGTTAGTGTGTCAGTGTCCAGGTATGTTAAGGTTTCAGCAGATGTTGTACAGTAGTTGCATAACTGGTTATGGTATGACAGTATGTACTGATGTAATTATTTCGGTTGTGGGGTAGATGTTGGTGGGTGTACATAGCACATGCAGGTGTGTAGGAACCTCTTGTATACAATGTCTATATGTGTGTGGGTGTTCTTTCCCTATGTGAACACCTATCCCTTAGTGGACTAATACTATGGTAATTGCAAGCTGATTCATTAAAGCACTATTAAATGCTTCCTGTATAGCATGCAGGTACTGTTAGTCCTTGAATCCCTTTGGCGATACATCGGAATGTAATAAAGATTTGCAAAATGAAAGCTGTCTGTGTAATTCTGTCATGGATATTTGCAGTCAATGCAGTTGTGTTGGTGACTGTGTCCATAGAACATATTTGTAATAGTGTATTGGCATATACTCTTCATATGTTATGTTCATATTGTTTGGGGGGGCAGAATGTGTGATTGCTGTAGTCCATGTTATATTCTGATATGACCACTTCAGATGCTGTCTACAGACATGTATGTATGTGTGTGTGTGTATATATATATATATATATATATATATATATATATATATATATATATATATATGTGTGTGTGTGTGTGTGGGTGTGTTGTGTATGTATATGTATATAGATATATACATTATTGCATATGTTTATCTGTACCTCCATAGATGTGTAGATGTTTTTAACCTATCTATATATCTACATATATATTTATACCTGTATATATCGACATGGCTCTATGTATCTCTCTCTCTCTATATATATATATATATATATATATATATATATATATATATATATGAGCATACACCTTTAATTGTGTACATGGCGGGTTGTCCTATTTCAACACATTCCTCCCTTTTGTGTTTTAACCTGTCTGCATACACAACTGGGATAGGTACATCCCAGGTAGCTTAGTGTTAGGTTACTCTGAGGATGGAGTACATGATTGTGGGTTCTACTCCTGGAAGGTGTTATTATTTTACCTCTCAGACTAGGCACTGGTAGGGAAAGTGTGAATAATGCACATTTACGCAGTTGTGAACAGGTTTGCCCATGGTCTGCGCAATGTTAAGCAAAGGTCAAACGTGTGAAGCACTTCTCAGTTTACCGTGTTGCAGCACCGCTTACCATCACTCAAACACGTGGAAACCCGCTTACAACTGCTTAAGAGTGCTTTAATCCACCTGCATCCAAAAGTCCTTATTCTGGCCCTCAAAATAACCTAACAGCCCTTGCACCCAGGACCATGAACACCACAGTCATTGACCTTGCCACTAAGGCATCTGAGATATGCACGAATGTTATGGTGTTTAGAATATTCATTGTACTACAGACATCCCTCATTACTGAAAACAAATGTGACAATCAGTTTGTGTACATATGTCTGATACATGTTAATGTTCATATGTTTGTGAAAGTAGGTGTTGCAATGTGACATGACAGGGTGTATTATGAATGGGTAAGGTTCTTGCTTTGTGTCATTTTTATATTGTCCCCATACTCCATGTATGCCCTTCCAGTTCACTTATTGGACATCTGACCCAGGCCTTCCTTGATGCATGATTGCATTACCCATCATTCCTCCCCCACCCCAATCTTCACATACACAGCAACTACCCCTTCTATGGTGAATTAGGTTAATATTAATTGTTATAATACCAGAGCTGCATGTGTTTTGTGTACACTCCAATTCCTTTGGAGTGCTTCTGTGTCATGAAGTGTGTTCATAGATGCTTATATATATGGCTATTGATGTAACTGCATAATATATATATATATATATATATATATATATATATATATATATATATATATATGCAGACATCACTGATATATATATATATATATATATATATATATATATATATTATTATTTTTTTCGTATTAGTTTGTAACAGTAATACATCTGTAGACTGGAGTGTGTTAGTTCACAAACTACAGTATATTGCAATGTACTGTACATATGTACACAAAGCCACTGTCCCATTTGTAATCATTACAGTGAAATGCATATGGTATAAGATGCAGTCTCAGGACCATGAAACATGTGTACACCTTGGATGGCTTAGTGGTATGTCCCATGACTCTAGTGTGCATGGTCCAGGGTTAGACACCTGCGATGTTTTACGAATGTTTTTACTGCAAAATAAGGCTCATTTAAGCAGTTGTAAGCATGTTTAAAAGTGTTTGCGTGACATTATAGCAGTGGTTAAACACAGTTAAACAAACATTGTAATGTATAACCTGTGTGTGCAAACACGGCCACATCCGCTAACTACTCTGGATATATACCGGTCAGTGATGTAACATCTCACTATGTGCTGACATGACATTACATTCTCTGTTGACTGTGCTCTTTTGCACACATGGGTTTATATGGGTGATTCGAATGTTTATTATACAGCCGATTACTACCTATATATATGCAAACTGTGGTTAAGGTATACTTTTGCACATGATAAACATCCCTGCCTTTATCTGGATTGTAACCTCAAATGCACAGATACTATGCGGATGCATACACTGTTGACATTAACGTTGCTTCCGCCTATTTCCTATTTAGATGATTTCTATGTGCAAGCTAGGCTAAGCAAAGGGCAGGAGCCCTCAAATTCACTGAGCTTCATGTACTCTTGATATAACAACATATAACAAATGTACTTTGAGACAATACATTACATTCCTAACTATATTAGGCATAGCCCCTCACTGACACACTTCAAGGGAAACCTTGTTGTGTGAATGGGTAACAGACTATACACCCCTTGGATCATGTGTCCCAGAACCATACAGTCAGGGGGTGGGGGAGCCTATCCAGTTTGATAGCTGCAAGATCTGTTGGGGGAACTGAATGGTGTTGAATTGCCACATTAACATGCCCTGTTTAGATCATTAAGTGCCCCTATCACCCTCCACACCCCCAGTCTTCAACAGCTTCCAGCAACTCTGCCTGGAATTGCTTTATTGGCTATGCTCGACAGAGGCTCAGTTACTTCATCAGTGGTGCGGGGAAGGCCAACATACTGTTGCAATGCTTCTAATTGCCCTTGGGCAGATAGATAGTAGGCTATCTGTGAACCTCTAACATGCAGGCCATCACAACCATAATATGTGAATAAACAGACCTTTAGATCCCAATATACAGTGTGAACTCCCCATGTAGTCAGGAAACAGTTGAGTACAGCAAGAACATACAGAACACTGATACTTAGTCACTCCAAAAGCCTATCTAGGAAGCTAGAAGACTTGTATAAGTTTAAGGCTTTCTATTTCTTACCACTAGGTTACCTACATGGGGAGATGAAAAACAAGCACAGATGGGGAACATGCATGCAATGATACCATACCGGCCTATGTGTCAGCCTTACGCTTTGGAATACTGGCCAAGGCTATTGGCACCCCCATGGTGCCTTATTTCGGAGAGTCTCAAAGGTGAATACCAGCTCTGTAAACAGCACAATAGCAGATTCTATGAAGTTTATGCTACTCAACTCCAGGGGATGTGACACAACATGCATGCACTCACAGCACTCCTCAGGATGGACAACATCAACATCTGTGCATTAACTGAAATCTGTCTTAAGGCTCCTGAGAACACACCAGCACTACCAGACTACAACCCATACCACACATTTCAGCCACAGAACATGGACTGACAGACATGGAGGGGCCATATCCATATTCATCAGGGATACCTACACCTCCAGGTTAGTGGGGCAGCATGATACCTCTGTGATCATCCATATGCAGCTAACATCAGCCACAACTGCAATGTGGAATGTGACCTACTACCGATCTCCCTCCATGACCCAGGACCTACACTCCACCTACCTGAAGACAGTGGACAACACAACAGTCCTAACGCACACCCTGGCATTGGTCGATGTCAACTACCATACCATTAACTGGGAAATGTACTCCAGTACTCACTTCCAGGACCAGCGCTTCCTGAAATGTATCACCTCATATGCCCTGTATCAGGTGGTAACCTCCCTAACGTGGGGTGGAAACTACTAGATGTGGTCATCACCAACATGGGCAACAGGTGCACCACAGTGGAGGTTAACCGGTCACTGGTTAGATCTGACCATGAGCTATACACTGTTTCCACACCCTAACATCTCCCCCACCCATGGATACCACAGTGTATACCTTTCCTACTGCTAAATTTACACTACTAGTGACAGGGGTGGGGGGTTTCACAGCTCCCACGCTAAGGGCAAACATCGCTCAGGATACAGACAGATTTACAAATGCAGTCTATAAGCACCTACATGGATGTATGGATCGTGCCATCATTGGTAAACCAAGACTCACTCCTCCTAGACAAGGACACTGGTCTGGTGGACCTCTACAATAAACAGGCTATACTACAGATGTAGGACAGTGTTCCAGACACAGAAATTCCCACGAAGGGCAGACATCCGTGACCACTATTAGTATGATACGTAGGTCCCTCATGACATCATCCAAGGCTAACATCAGCAGGAGAATACAGAAGGATTCGAAAGATAACCATAAAGCCTTCTTTTGCTATGTCAAGGATCTACGTGGCGACACACAGATTTGCACTGTGCCAGTGAAATATAACACAAAATATGCTGACCCTACTGATATTGCCAACATCCTTGCAGATACATTCCGTGCATACTTCACCCCCTAAAGAGCACACAATACTACCAGAAAGGTACAGTATCCCAACCATTAGAGACACACAGGTGGAAATGGCCCTCTCTAACAATAGAACACAGCGTCAATGGAGGCAGATGTTGACCCAGACTGCATCTTGAAAACTGTACAAGACAACCTGCCCCCCACCTAATTAAGCATTCCTACCTCAGCCTCTCCACAGGCTACATGCCCATACAATGGCACGTAGCAATGGTTATTCCACTCCATCATGGAGAAATCACAACTGACCATGGTAACTACCACCCCATAAGCCTGACTAACCTGGTCTGCAATGGTATGGTTCGCATCCTAATGGCACTCATTAACAATGACATTGGTAACCTTCGAACATGTGACCCAACCCAGGTCAGCTTGCTTGAGTGCACTTCATGCCTACTGAACCTGTTTGATGTCTTACATACAGTCACCAAGATGTTAGATGACAGGGGAGGTGGTTCACACATACTACCTGGACCTCACCAAGGCTTTGGACACCATGCCTCGCTCAGGTATTATTGATAAACACACCAGCCTGTACATTCACCCATACATCACAGGTTGGGTTGCCAATGGGCTTACACACAGAACCCACATGGTACGACTAGCAGTCTCCAGGTCCAACTCTTGAACAGTCACGATTGGTTCCCCACAGGACTCAGTCCTGGGAGCCCTACTGTTTGGCATATACGTCTCAGATGTACAGGTAAACACAGGTGGACCATGGGAGACCATGTTTGGCAATGACTGCAAACTGGGAGCCATGACTGATAGCCCAGCTGACACGGACATCCCTCTGGGGGCCTCACAGAGAATGTCACAGGGTGCCAACGATACGGCCTCCAGCCAAGTGCCACTAACTGCATGGTCATTCCATTGTGGAATTGGCACCCACATATTAACACATGAGAGAACCAGAAAAAACGAACAGACTGTCACTAAAATAGATCCTGATCAAAAGCAAGCCCAAAGCACAAGTAGTTGTCCTTAACGCAGGTTTATTATTGAAAAAGCAACAAGCGTTTTCGCTACTCAAAATTGAGAAGCTTCATCAGAGGAGTACCAAAAAGACGCCAAAACCTTTTGGAACTTTTAAAAACAGGTAATTCAATACATCACTTCCTTCCTACACAGCGAGGCATATTAACACATGAGTGGCAGCCACTTTAATACAGATGAGGTAATGGGGTAGCTGGGGACTAAGATAGATAGTGTTCTCCCCTGTGACAATCATATCTCCACAGTAGTTAGGGCATCCTTCTATGTAGGCCATCAGACTACTAAAGGATTCCCATCTAGACATACTGGGATTATAGTGCCCCTTTACTCATCACTCATCAGTCCCATCATAGGGTATAATAACCCATGTGGGATGTACCTCAGAGGACACGTCCAACAGCTGGGGGGTCCACAAATGTACCTCACCAAGGGGAATACTGACCTCCAACATATGGCCTATGCAGCCATACTGAATAAACTCCTGCTTTACTCAGTGGCATCTCGTTTACCCAGAGATGATCTCCACTGACCAACACAGCCATGTCGAACTCAAGCTTGATGGATATGCTCCACCTATGGGAATCCATGTCACAGTGAGCCACACACTGTAGTGAGCTGACCTTGCCACAGCAATAACTGGAAGATGCTGGAGGGTCAGCTTCCTGTCACAGACACTCCCCATACTTTGGAACAACATCCCTAACTACATTATACAGAGCTCCTCACTAACGCTCTGCAAGAGAAACCTTGAAGGGTGGATGGGGAACAGTAGATGCACCCCAGGGATCCTGCCATTGGCTCTGCTCCACAGAGGGGATGGTTAATGAATCAATGGGGTGGCAAAAGCTGACACATTTTGGTTGGCCTTATGAATGGCCTCTGGCAGTTGGCCAGGTGCCTACCTATGAATCTATGCATACAGTATCTGCATATGCTGATAGCTTAATTTACTGTTCAGGTGTTGACTTACCTTGTGCCAATGGCTGTTGTGTGTGCAATAGTTGAGGGCTAGCCTATGTTGGATGCATGCAGTAGACTGCCTATACATGACAATTTACAGGTAGTCTTGTATGTGTGCCATCCATGTTTACTGTGTGTGCAGGTGGAGAAAGGTGTCAGTCCCTAGGTGCCTACACTGTCAGTATGTGTGCTATATGTTCCCTCTTTGCCAATGCATGGGCATACTGGGCATGCCTCCATCTGCCTACTGGGGCTGGCTCAGGGTGTTCATGGTCTGAGTACCTCTGTGCCTGTGGGGCCCTTGGCAATGGTGGTGGGCTGTGAGGGCCTTCACCATTCTGTCCCTGCTGCAGCTGTTTCTGCAGGACCATATTGTGTAGTATAGCACACACTATGAAGATGTGGGCACACGTGCCTGGAGAGTACTGCAAGGCTCCACCAGATATGTCCAAGCACCGGAACCATGATTTCAGCATCTCAAACACATACTCTATGATGATTCCGGTTTGTGCGTGTTGCCTCATTATGTCGTTCCTGCATGGGTGTGTGTGTGCATTTCTGATGGGAGTCATCATCCACTGTTCCAGTGCATAGCCAGCATCCCCCACCAGGTGGCCATTTGGGATGCCCCCTCTGGCAAATAACCGATACAGCTGTGAGGCATGCCAGATGTGGGAGTCATGGTAGCTTCCAGGGCTGCCAACACACACATCCATGATAATGCCCTAGGCATTGCACATGAACTTGCAGTTGATGGAGGGATATACCTTGTGCTTTATGTAGCACCTTCCCTGCTCACCGGGTGGTGACTTGATGTGTATGTGCATGCAGTCTATTGCACCCAGTACCTCTGGGTATTCTGCCACATGGTGGAAGAGACGCATATTGCTGGCCAACTCCTCCTGCATTCGGGGGAAGTATATGTGCTCATTGGCATGTGGTAACATGGCATCCAGAAACTGGTGTAGTACCCTGAATGCTGATGCCTGTGAGATACCCATGGTATCCCCAGTTGGTGTTTGAAAGGTACCTGTAGCTAGTACTCTCAGGCTAACACATACCTTCGTATCCACTGGGATGGGTTCCCCTCTGTTTGTTCTGGCTTTGAGGCATGGCTGGCACAGCTCCACAAGTTGCTGTAGGGTGTCCCTGTCCACCCTGTAATGCTCTATTATCTCCAGATCATGTAGCCCCTGGTAGGTTATCCTGGGTCTGAACACTCTCCTCCTCATCTGGTGCCTGCGGTGGTCATGTGCATCATCCTCCACACCACCTTCAATCTCCAGCACATGCTGGTGGATCAAAGCTATGGCAGCCCCTAACATGTACATAATAAAAGTTCCCCATCTGTCTACACCACTGGTGCAGAGTGTATGGGAATACACAAATGTGTGTCAGGTGCTTTCAAACTTTATAGTATTGTGCTATGGATGCTGCTGATGTAAGTGGGTGTGTATGAACTATTCTAGCTGCTGCGTGTCTTAATTATGGGTTTTGCAATGAGTACTGCAAGTGTGGGGCCTTTACTGTGGAGATCTACTTGCCTGCCTTGATTAATCTGTTGCCCTTTAATTCACTTTTAGACCTGGATCCCCTCCCATTATCAGGCATACATCCACCTGCCATCTTTCTTGTTTTGTACTTTCCCTACCTAGTCATCGCAAAATGTGCCTTGTAGCTGATATACTGCATATTGCCTTTGTTCTGCTTTGACATTTTGCTGTTTTCTTTGCAGTACAATCCCTCCCCTTCCCTGTTCTGCAGGTAGCGGCTTGCAGCCTTGTTAGCTGTTGTCAATGGCCCACTGTAGGCTCCTAGGTGTTAATTAGTCATTTGTACTCCAATTTCACTGCCTGCAGCATTTCCTTATTTCTTTCCTATATCCTTCCTGTTTCGGCTGCAGTACGCGACACGCATACCAGTTTACTAGGTTTATGTGTGTTTTCATCTCCGTTCACATACATACTCGGTTACCTTGTGTACTCTCAGCTAAGCATAGCTATGGGCGATTTGACACACCCCTATCCTGCAGCTTTGCCTAGCTAGGGGCAGACCGGTTTAGCAATGCTCCAATGTGCTTACAGCAATGGTGACACACCCCTCTCTTGATGTCATCTTTATCGCAAGGGCTCACCTCGGTGTTATAACCCTATGCTGTGAGGTGCATCCTTACACCAGCGGGGAGTCTGCGATTCACTATTACTCCTCTCATTTGCATGGCATTGCCTACTAATTGCTAGCTACTGCGCATAACACTGTCACGCTCCCTTAGCAACCCTTGCGCCATGAGTATGGTGTAGCATGCCTGCCATTGACTATTATGGGGAAATCGTGATATGTGTTTCATTGTGGTTTTAGTCTATATTTTTATATATTCCTTGCGATCCCCTTTACGCATCGCTGTCCTGTGCTTCCACATCGCGATAGTGCGACTATATATTTTAAACATTAATTTTATATTTTGTGCATTTTTTTTATGCCAATGGCTATATATTTAGCCATTGGCATATATTAACATTATAATACATGTGTTTGGTCGTCTGTCATGGCTCTGATTTTATGTTTGCAAAAATGTAAACCATTTTCTACGGTTTACATTTCTGCATGCTTACACTATGCCTGCACCACTTCCTGAATCACTACATACCTTCATTTGCATGTTATACTGCTGCACATGGGGTAATTAGCATACATGGCTCAGGAGTTGTGCGGACGTAGCGTACGCAGATAGTGCACGTGGAAACAGCTCGTACCTGAATCTCTCGGTGGCCATATTTGATGTTAGAACACTGACTCTATGCCTGCACCTGGCGCAAGCTTCATGGATCCCGGGGAGAGTATGTTATGCATGTTAGACATATCACATGCTACTTTGTGACATCAAAATGTTAACTTTTCTCTGAATCCAAAGTGACTAATGATAATCAAGAGTCATCACCTGCCAATACGAGGAAAAATATCCCTGCTTCATATAGGTGGAACTTATGGGTAGATCTTTTCAGAAAGCAAGTGTCAACTGAACTTAATGCCAAACAAGAAATATGTCAATAATATTCATAGTTAACTAAAGAGTAGGTGTTCCTTCTCTAAAATCAATTCACTCTGGAGAAGAGTAAGACTATTGCAGAGATTACTCAAACCATGTATTTTTAAAAAGGATACTCCATGGAAAGATAAAACACAGAATGTGAAGGAATAAGTATAAATATTTGGAGGAATTTAGAACTGGAAAAATATTAAGCCTATCTGACAAAAAATATATTTAAAACAAAGATCAAAGCCATGAAAACTGATGAGGGAAGAATTTTCCTCCCAGCCTTTGAAATTCAGTCAGAGTTCACTAGATTTTATTAATGATTTCACTCCTTCCAAAGAAATATGAGCCAGCTAGTCTTAAAAGGAACATTAAACTCTTTAACAAGTAACTGCAAAACACCATAACAGCAAATACACAGTTTGAAATACTGTACACAATTCCTCTTTATAGTTGTTCTTTGTTTCAAAACACATCTGAGTTTGATATCATCACTAAGTGCAGGAACTGATGGGACAGATGCATTGCTTCTACATGCGTTGCTTGGGGAGCCAACTACTTAATATGTGCAAAGATGTGTACTGTTAAGAGGATTTGTGAATCCATTAATATTTCAAAATAGACTCTTTATATAACAGAAATTATCCCCGGGATTCATGAAGCTCGGCTCAAGGACTGCATTAGCCTTGTGCCGACCGTGTGGCATAGAGATGGAGCAGCAGCACCATATGCATATTAATGAAGGCGCGCTGCTGCACTGTCCATGTGCATAGGAAATGTGTGCGACTGCAGGGGGCATGTTTAAGCGCTGCACGGAGGCGTGAACATGTCGGCTACAGTCGCGCAACCTAAAATGATGACTAGTACAGCCTGCCTCTAATAGTAATCACTCCTGTCAGTGTCCATGGATACTGAAATGTATGCAAAGCATACAAGAGAGTTCCACAAACACCAAAATAAAAAGTAAACACAAAAGCACGTAGCTGAATTTTGAGCCCCCATCCCTCGAACAATGACATTTAAAACCCCGTGTCCGTATTTCATTGTAGTGTTGATTGTTATACCAAGAGATAGCAAAACGCAGTGTGTTTGCATGCCGCTGCCCTTTGCTAAGCCTAGCCCAAAATTGGCAATGGTCAGAGCATTCGCTCAATATCTGCCCATTCTCGGTCTGAGTCATCCTTGTCTGGATGGCCCAAAAATGAATGGGTATTACCCGGGTCGACCTACCATGTCATGAAAGATAAGTATTTGCGTGTACCTATGTACGTGAAGTACAGCATGTGTAAGACCAAATGTGCTAGGGTTGTCCTCACCACCATATTGGTACCAGAGATACGTAGAGTACGCAATGTGTACTGCTGTCTGTGCCATGGGTCATCAACCAGAGAAGGGATGGATGGTGTGTTTGTGGAATTTGGGGGGGAGTGACGGGTAATGTAATAATTCGCCAAGGGGAGACTGTGTCGGATGTACAATAGGTGAACTGGAGGTGTAAGAGGGAGCAGTGGGTGAATCAGAAAGGAAACCAAAGAACATACATTCACATCCCCAATACACCCTGACAGGCCATACTGCAGAACACAATCCCACAAACATATGAACATTAAAATGTGCGATACACATGTACAGAAACATTACCGGCTGACACCCACATAATGGTCTGGCCTGAAATGAGCCATCCAACCCCAACACACTTGGATACATAATTGAATACCTATCATACCCTACACAGCACACCACCCCCTTACTGAACACCCACCAAAACCACCCATACTCGGGCTGCTAGCTTGGCGCAGCCATAGCTGGACATAATGCCCCCTACCCTCATCTAGTAGGCAGTCTCACCCTAGGCAGTCTCAGGCTTGCAAACTAGGTATCCCGTGCATGCATAACCCTCCCTCATTTTCATACAACCAGAAGAACGGGGTTCATTGTCCACAATTTTTGGACATCCCTCATGGGATAAGTGTCTGTTCTCAAGATTAGACTTTGTGGCATAACACGATGTCCACCCCCGTTGACATCTGGGCACAAGTCAGATTAGCAGTACTTGTCCACAACCCTGCTCAGCCTCCACCCGGTCCTGCAGAACTTATGACCCGTGATTAAACACCTGACCGTGATGCACATCTCACCAAATGCATTATCAGGAATATATACCTTTCACATGTTCCCAAGAAGCTTCCCCATAGCCATCTTCCAAATAGTACATGTCCACAAATTGTATACCCTGTCCATGTTCCTCATTGTAATGATGCACACAACTCCTGTATACAAACGGTACAGGTCCCTCCCAGATGCGGTTGTTCATATACATGGCCATGTATAACTCCAGATATGTAGTCATATATCTATAAATGTACATACTTATATTCGCATAGCTACACATCACACATACATGCATATAAGTAGTTGTCAAGTATGTGTCCTATTCATAAATATGTATACTTGCAAATGTATACATATGCCTCTCAGAAACATATGAACATTAACATGTACTATACATATGTACACCAACCGACTGTCACATTTGTTGCCAGTAGTGTGGAATGCCTGTAGTAAAGTCATATATCCTAACTACCATCCATACAGAATGTATCACAGATGGTTTGATGGTAAAACCAGTGACTATGGTGTTTCTGTTCCCGGGTCCAAGCCATGTAAGGGCTGCTAATTTTATATGATGCCCAGAATAATGGCAGTCAGGTATAGGGTGATTAAGGCACTTTCAAGCAGACATAAGCAGGTATGCGCGACGGTAAGTGGTGGTCATTCAACAGTATGGGAAATGTAAATAAGAATGTAGAAGTATATGCATGCATATGTACAGAGATATACACACATATATATATATATATATATATATATATATATATATATATATATATATATATATATATATATGTGTGTGTATGTATATTTTATTTTTATCATTTGTTGACCGGGAATGTCCGACTAGGTTCCACAGAGCCAGTTTTCAGCAGAGGCCTGGGGAGAAATGCTCCAGATGCATGTCTTTGGAATGTGGGAGGAAACCGGAGTACCCAGGGGAAACCCATGCGAACACAGGGAGAACATGCAAACTCCACACAGAAGGCACCCCAGCCGAGAATCGAACCGAGAACCTCTTGCTGTGAGGCGACAACATTAACTGCTGCTGTCATATTAAGCTGGCCAGAGGTGAGCAAACCTCCTGCATCTCCAACCACAGGTAGGATTCTAACAGTGGAACTAACTTTGTCCACATTCTAAGTCTGACTTTCAAACAGGTACAGGGCAGGCCCACTCACTATTTGGATGAGCCAAAAACCAGAAGATTAACTGAACACCCTAACCATTATATGAATGTATGTCCCAGGACTATAAGCTTGGGACGTCTGAATATACTTGGAGTGAGCCAACATACGGGATGTGCCTAGAGCTGTAGGGAGTGGTGCATGTGTAGTGGTGTGGTTTATTTCTGACCAGAGAATGGATGACTGCTGTGTTAGTGATGTTTAGCTGTGTTTTTTCTGGTAACTATGAATCATGGGTATACATGCAAATGAAGCAGCACAGCTATAGTGTAGTGGTTAGAGCATCCGCCTATCGAGCAGACGTTGCTGGTTCGACTGCAGCACACGCCATTTATGACGTGTAATCCATATACAAGCATATCCTGCTAATTTTAAGCTGTATAATGATATAATACCATTGAAATGTGAACTGGGGTGATGTGTCACAGTAAGAATGCAGAAGGTGTTTGCGTGACGGGAAACGGTGATTAAACGGAAAACCGCTGCTGAAAAGTGTTGCACTCACTCTTTGTCCAACGGCCCTTGTTCTGCCCAGCAACACAATAAACCACCTCGGCCAGGCTTGATGCCAGGACCCTAAACATCACAATTAATGTGATTTACCACTAAGCCAAGGCAGTTATACCTAACTCTGATGTTATCACAAACATAGCGGACAGCAAGGTCATTCAACAGTATGATCAAAGTAACTAATCATGTAAATGTATATGCATGCATGCATATATATATATATATATATATATATATATATATATATATACAGAACAAACATGGGCACAAGAAAGCATTCATAATGAATGCAAAGGAAAACAGCAGCAGAACACCCATATTATCTAATGCATGACATATCAAGCTGACCAGAGGTGAGCAAACCCCCTGCATCTCTAATCACAGGTAGGATGCTAACAGCGGAACTAACATTGTCCACGTACTAAGTCTGACTTTCAAACAGGTACAGGGTAGTCCCAATCAAGCAATCCCAAAACCAGATGACCATATAAATACCCTGACAATCATATGGATGTATGTGCCAGGACTATAGGCTTGGGAAGTCTGACTATACTTGGAGTGAGTCAACATGTGGGATGGGTCCAGAGCAGTAGGGAATGGCACATATGTAGTGGTGCCCTGTTCCTAACTGGAGAATGGATGCCTGCTGTGTTAGTGAAGTGTTGAGGCATGTGTTCGGATAACTATGAACCATGGGTATACATATAAATGAAGCAGCATACCAATAGTGTAGTGGTTAGAGCATCCACCTAACAAACAGGCTTTAAGTTCGACTATAGCACATATCATTTTTCATGTAGAATGAATGTCGTTCTGCTGTAAAACCAACAAAATAACATGTAAAAGTGAACTTGAGTATCGCATGGGATTTTTAACCAGATCCTTTCAATCAAAGTGGTACTGTCATAATGAATAAGGCACAAGTAAGCACAAATAAGTGGCAGTAAACATATATAACAAACAGTAAACATATGTGAGTGCGCTTGCGAGGGTGTAAGCAGCGCCCAGCATAGGAAATGTAGATGAGTATGTACAGATGTAATATATATATAAATATATATATATATATATATATATATATATATATATATATATATATATATATATATATACACACACACACACACATATTTATATATATATATATATATATATATATATATATATATATATGACAAATGAATGTCGTAACAATAAAGCATAGACAAGGGATGAGAAGGGAATCAACAGCAACTATAGTATCATAGAGTGCTGTCAGCGTATGCCATATCACACTGGCCAGGAGTGAGCAAAGCATTGCTACCTACACCATAGGCAGGATATTACCAGTGGGAGTAACATAGTTGAATTGCTAAGTCTACTTTACACACAGACACAGGGTAATACCTGCTGGGACTGCCCAAAAATTATATAGAGCGTTTAGGCTTCCGACCATTACACAAGCAAAGGCAGGTATGTTCAAAGACTAAATGGTGGGAGAGCCTGAGAATACACGAGGCAGGACAACATATGTATAGGACCCCTAACGCTCTGGAGAGGGCAATGTTTGGAGGTGTGTCATGGCTGTGATAACAAGTGGATAATGGAAGTTACATGTGTAAGTTGAACACGAATGGGGTGGAGGAACTATGGGTATGAAATCATGGATCCAGGCATGCCAGGATTGGATGGCCCGGTTCTAATTGGACTACCCCGTGGAGGTCAGCAAGTTTGCAATAGGTATATATGCATACACACATGCAGACATCAATATTTAGAAGTACATTCTCTGTAACACATGCATTCCATTTGTAGACATAAATAATAGGAATGTGCACATACAAACATCGACAGTAGATGGAATAATAGGCTGTTCGGAAGAGGGACTGGACAAAACTGCTAAAATGCAGAGGTGTGTACAGTGTCCAAAGTCAGTGCTGTGCTGATGATAATCAAATGTGAGGGCTTCCCCACACATGGAATCATTCCTGTGATCTGCCCGCTATGGCAACACCAAGTACTAAACCGGTCTAATTGTAAAAGAAATACGCTGAATATGTACATAATTAGGCTCCCATGTGTAACGTGTGCGATTCCACATAGTCATACATATTAATGAATTGTAGTTTCATGTTAATGGGAGTAAGGATGTAATGAAGTATAGAGTTTAATCTTGCCATAAACACATGTATATTCCATGTGGGGCAACCCAATAATTGCAAATAGTATTCCTTTGGTCACTCATGTCACCAATGTTTGTGGACTAAACGTATGGGAGTTCTGAGGATACGTGGAGTGAGTAAACCGATGGGATGGCTCTATAGGAGTAGGGAGTGGCCAGTGTGTAGTGATGTTGATACACCGCGAATCTGACAGGAGAATGGATAACAGCAATGTTAGGGAAGCATTGGGATGTGTGTTTGGGGAACCAGGAGCCATGGGTATATGGGTATATATGCATATGGAGCAGCACAGCAATAGTGCATTCGTTAGAGCAACCCTCTAATGAACAGACATTCTCGTACCGAATCACACTGTATTACATTTCAATTACCATCAGGTAATCCGTACATGAACATATTGCGACATCTGTCCACTGTATAACCTGCTAAATATCTATTACAAGATAACTGGAGTGAATTGTCTGTGTCATCATGAATAAGGCAATAGTATGCAGGTGAAGCATATATAAACACCATTACGCATGTGTAAGTGCGTATGCATGGGTTATGTATTGGTTTACAGACACACACACACACACACACACATATATATATATATATATATATATATATATATATATATATATATATATATATATGCATATATGTATAGACATATATATATATATATATATATATATATATATATATATATATATATATATATATATATATATATATATATATATATATACGTATATATATATATATATATATATATATATATATATATATATATATATATATATATATATATATATATACATATATATATATATATATATATATATATATATATATATATATATATATGTACATATATACATATATATATATATATATATATATATATATATATATATATATATATGTGTGTGTGTGTGTGTGTGTGTGTGCGTAGATATACAGAGATATACAGCTATGATAGGAAACAGCACACAGGAATGACATATGTTCACAGGCTATGCCAATGGAAGTGAGGAACCCAGGCAAGAAACATGAAACACGCAGCATGCCCTTCCACCCCCCCCCCCACAGCCGGACACGGGAAACATACACACAGTCGATGTAAAGTGTCCACTGCTCCCCACACCACAGGCAGGATTCAACCAGGGAGATACATAGTGCACTCGTGGATTCTATTCATGGAACACAGACTGGAGCATCCCTTGCGGGACACCCCAAAAATTGCACAAACCAAAAGAAGGTGATAGATCGGCCATTTTGTCCTCGGTGTATACAGACTCGGAATACAAGGGAGGGTAACCCTGATGACCCATGGGCCGAGACAATTGTATGAAATGGGTCCCGTGAAGTGGAGAGTGGGCAGCGTGTAGTGGTGTGTCCAGAACAGACCAGGTCCCAGAGTAAGGATGGGTGCTGTTTAGGAGGCGAGGGTGGGAGAACTATGGGTAGCTCCTTATGGGTCTAGGTGTGTGGGCCTATATGGACAGCCCTAGGGATGCAAGCAAATGTGTTCATTGGGCAGAGATGTCACTCAATGAGCAGCCACACCCACTGCGAGACCCACTAAAGCAAAGTGTAATCTATATGGCAAGGAATGGAATAACCAGATGTAGACATATATATGTAGAGGTATGTGTGTGTGTATATCTACCCATAGCGACATAGAGATATGCCTCTCCCTCACTGTAGTACGAATGTATACATACAGAGAAAGAATTCAGATACATAACCACATATACATATATACATATGCAGACAACCATAGACCCACATGGCGTTAGATTTTATATATATATATATATATATATATATATATATATATATATATATATATATACATACAGCAAGATATAAATATACATGTATGCATACATATGCAGATATATCTGTATATATTAATATAAATAGATATATATATATGTTACAGTAAATATACACATGTATATAGCTAGGATATGATACAGCAGTTACGAGTAACATATGTTCACAGGCCGTGCATATGGTGGTGGGAGGTCCAATAAACAAACGTGTAACACGTAGCATTACCCCCCACCGTCTCTGCTAGGCCAGTGGGAGAGACCTGCAAGGTCTAATCTTGAAACACAGACATCGATATCCCTTGCGGGACACCAAAAATTAATGATCGGAGCCAGTCCCAGTAATGACTTATCAAACCAGGCTGTAGATGTACACGGAACAGTAGGTTGTGCAAGCCTGATAACCCATGGATTGACACAATGAGTGGGCAGTGTGTAGTGGTATGTTTATACCCCACCTGCACCCACAGTAAGGATGAGTGCTGTAGAGGAGTGGCAGGTAGGGGAACTATGGGTATGCGATTATGGGCCTAGGTGTCCAGGTGTTGGCTGGCAGAGCCACATTAGAACCACCACTGGGATGTAAGTAATATTCTGATATGGGCATAGCTGATGCCCATACCTTCCAACCCCTAAGACCACATCCACTGGATAGGCCGTAAACCATTGGGGGAACACATACGGACCATACCATTGAACTGTCCCCGATTACTAGGGACGTCCCTGATTTCGACTCAGATTCTAACTCTGTTCCATCCAAACCCTCCTAGAACTAGTGATATTAGGTGGAAAGGTGGTGAATTACATGTAAAGAATAATGACAACAACTAAGAGTCATAAACAGCATGTACCTCAGACAATGTGTATAAATACATATGCTCTGAGTCTGTCAATGTGTCAGGTTAATAACACCAATAATTTAAATGTGTCCCTGATGTTGTTATGCAGTGTCCCTGATTCAGTCTTCATTTTTCCTCAATCGTACCAGAGGTCTGATAGGGACAGAAAGTACATATTCCACTGACTACCTTAGAAAGATGATAGAATAATAGGTATGCAGTAGCATGACTTGGCTGACGGATGTGGGTCCCAAAACCCAATTACTTGTCTGTATTGAAGAGTCTCAGTTCCCATGTATCAGCCAGATGGGTGCAGATTGTAAAAGGAACACACAAATAATATGAATAAAACAGTGGACAGGCTGCTGATTATGTACAGTCGAATGCCATGCCGTCGCCTAATGGGCAGCCATTCCTGATACTGTAGGCATGTAATAAGATGTAATAGGCATCACAAGGTAATATTGTGGTCCTCGCTCTCACCTAGGGGTGTGAGTGTCAGATGCAAGCACCAATGTCAGTGCATTTGGAAGTGCGGGAGCGAGCGGGTGTAAGCCTGTTTAGCTGCCAGTATACGAGTATTACACTGGTAGAGCAATGTAGAGGCTAACTGAGTGTAAGAAGCTGTAACCAGAGGTTAGCATTGCTTAACACCGTGCAAACCCATGCACACCCATTCACAACTGCTTTAATGTGCCTTAATCCCTCTGTATCCAATGGCCTTGTTCTGCCCTGCAACAAAATAAATGGCCTCTGCAAGGCTCGGAACCAGGAGCCTGCACACACAGCTAATGTGATTCACCAATACACCATGGCAGATATAAAGACATTGGACATTACCACAAACATATCATACAGATCAGTCATTGAACAATATAGGAATGTATCCCATCATGTAGATGTATGTGTGAATGTTTATGTCCAACATATAGGTACAGACATATATAGAGATATATCAGGAACATACCGTGTGGCAACAAAGCATTACAAATGAATGAAAAGGGAAACACCAGCGACACCTGTATTATGTAGTGGTGTTGTCCTATATAATATCAAGACTCCCTCAGACAGACATGTGTCATTCATACACGCAAAAAGTTGTACATTGGCCATATATATCACTCTGTGCATGTAATGTACATTAACATAACAGTACCTGTCCAATCATTATGTTAGAACAGTACTCTTGCAAGGTGCTGTGTGCAACATCATCATCATGATAAAGGTAAATGGGGTAACCACAGAGGGACCAGTAGTGTTGTGTGTACAATGGGGTCATCCGTATCACGTGTACCTGGATCATTTAGGAGTGATGTGCATACCAGGATTGTGAGCCTGAGGGACAGGGGTGAGGATAACAGAAGTATGTTGTGATACATATTACAAGGGTTACATGTGTCCAGTGGGAACATGTGTGAAATGGACAGCTATGTATGGGGCAAATGTTGTCCTAGGAACTGATTGGCCTCATGTTTCCGTAGGGTGAGAGTGGGATGTGGGGGAAGTAGAGTAAGTATGCCTGTGGAGGATAGGTCGGGTAGGATCACATACAAGACAGCATACAGGGTTGGTATATGACACATGTGGGGGGATACCCCTCAGATCGGGAGGGGTGTTCGGCATTCACAAGCCCATGGGAACAGTGGGACGGTAGTCCCCAGCCATGGACAGCGGCCACTGCACCAAAACAGCTACAAAGGAGGCAGTGCTGTGGGCTGTCCAAGAGGGGCAGCTTCACCCTGTAAATGTGACACTCTGCGCTTGAGCTTGTGTATCTGGCTTCGGAACCCCTTATGCAGCCCCCAGCACACCACATCTGGGACCGCACGACAGCAGACATGTTCCTGTCTGGCGTTGCTCCCAGGGGGGACATGCCCCATCCTCAGTGGTGGTACCACCAGAAGGTGTTGCAGAGCCAACAGAGGTTGATGTCCAAGGCTCGGCCCCAGATGTGCTGGTACCCAGTGCCATGGTCAGCTGAAGTGGGACAGGAGGTTCTGCCGGGACCTCCAAACCCATACAGCCTATGGTGTTGCAGTTTAAACACAGATATAGCTTAGTAATAGACAACAGCATTAAGGATTACTTACAACAGTATGCATAGATATGACCATCAACCCAACACAACAGATGGTATACATTTGCAGAGGGAGCACAACACATGCATATATACTGCATGACATCTGTACAATGTGTCGAAGACGTGTGACTGCAGCTATGAGCAGTGATCCATTATTGACTTGTCACTGGGAACCCCAGACAGTGTCTGTCATACCACTGTTTCATGTGACATATGTCCGGTCAGGGATGTGATGGCAGTAACACATCCCTATCACCATGTACTGGCTGCAATCCTCACACTATGCTCCTGCTGTGCACAGATGTGTGTTCAGTGTGTAACACAGGAAACAAATGGTTCCACACACTGACCAGTCCCCAGATGGCCCTACAGATGGAGGTCCTTCAGGAACAGAGCACTGTCATGTCTGTTTTAAAATATGCAGAATAGCCATTGCCACACACAACATGTTAAACAGGCAGTAGTCTCAATGCAGCATAGCTACACTTACATACTGTAGTCATGTCTGGCACATCACCCTCCCATCTATTTCCCACTATGTATGATGTTTGAGAAACATCCAGATATCATCTGTGATGCTGTTTCAAAACACCACATCCAGGTACCACTCACAGTGACTGTCATGGCCAAACACCAACATGATGTTCCTAGATAATGTACTGTGTTTATCATGCAAATGGCTATGGGAATATCATCACAGCTGTTCCACATGCAATCAGCTAGAGGAGGACTGCAATAGGTGCAGAGGCCATCACCTGATCATGTACATCACTTACAATACACATGCTGTTGCTGAGCAGATGTACACCTCCACATCCACCAGAGAGTGTGTGGGAGGGACAGACAAAGTACATCAGAGAAGGGCTTGGAGACTAAAATCTAAGCATCGTCTGTCACACACCTACCAGTACGGGGTCAAACCCCTGACTGACTAGTCATTACTATTACATGTGCATTCAGTTACTACATGTGCCACAAAGCCGACATGTTGCTGTGCTGTAAGAACATATATGTGTGTTGGTGAAAGACATCTGCAACAGAGATATAGTAGACATACATTAGGTGTAGCACACATAGCTGCCCACGTGAACAGATGCCATTGTCACCACAACCACACTCTCTAATGGGCTCGCATTGACACTCTTTGCCAGGGCCACATATACACTCCCTAACAACTTTGTTTGCCACAATGCAGTAATACACAGGACTACATGCACCACAGGGGATATCTGGAGGTTCTATGGGCTAGGGCATGTGAACGTGTTTGACATCTGTTGATATGCCAGTGAGGGTTATACTGGGAGTGACTGTGGTTGGGAGCATCATAGCCCACACGCAGACACAAGGTGCCAGTACTGACATGCATGTATGCATTCCTTCATGGTGTGTAGTGGTTGGCTGTGCAAGATGGCTGTACAAGGCTGGGTGAAGGGTAATCCTTGGCATCGTGCCACCCAACAATGGTGTGCAGTGTGGTACAGGGGTGTATTGTCTGCAATATCCCACAAAGATGGGGTACTGCATGAACTGCCCTGCCATCCTGGTTACCATTGTGTATGGCCATAGCTTGGCAATGCATGCCATGTCTGTGTTTGATAGTCCTTGACATGGACATTGCCTGGGATGTGCATGTCCCACAATACTGTGCAGTGACATGTACAGGTGTACCTGGTTTGGCAGGCACATGTTGTGTACACAGACTGTTATCCTCTGATATGCCAATACTGGCCTGGTGTGGCAAAATCTGCTTATAGTCAGCAGGTCGACCCTGCACCTGCATTGATAGCATGATACAGGTATTCCCTGGTGTCAGTGGCATCAGTCCATACAGGGCACATGTGTATGGCATTGTATGGCCTCTGTGGATCACATTTGATGGCACCACATATGTTGCAGGCATCCAGTGGGGAACATAGTGAAGGCACATTGTCCACAATTATGTGCCTATTGTACTGCTGTACAGGGTGCCATGTCCTCTGCAGCCCACTGCAATCACACCATGCTTACTATCTGTCATCATTGTGCATGGTACTAGCAACATAGCGGGATATCCTAGGCAAGTGTGTTTGTGTATGACACATGGGTTCAGGACATATACCGGGTACTAGTAGGGTTGCATACTTTGGTCACCAGGCCTTTTGCCAGAAGTAGGGGTATGGCTTACCAACACAGTCCCATGGCAAACTGACATCTGTACTCCTCGTGAAGTGGCCACTGTGTCATAAGATGGACACCATATAGGAAAACTACAAAATCTGCTCCCCAACATGTCCAGTGGTTAGGCACTCACAGCCACCTCCACACAGGCTCTGACAGCCAAACACACACACCTGCCATGTCCTGGATTTGAACCCCTACCTACCTAGTGTATCACACCGCAGCAATATGCATTTATGGCATGTGCTACGGTGAATACTGGGTTACTGCACTCCTAGGGGTGTATTCTTAGGTGGGTGACATCAGCAGGATTGACAAAGGTGGCCATGTGATTTGTACAGAGAGTGCATACTCTACTAAGCATTGCACTTGTCTCATGCAGACAGAGAAACACACACAGTCGGTTTCTCTTGGAATAGAACCCCTACCTAACTAGCTTATCACACTACAGCAATATGCAGTTACAGCACTTGCAATTGAGAATACCGAGTTACAGTAGTCCTAGAGGTGTATTTCTAGGTGGGTGACATCAGCAGGATTGCCAAAGGTGATTATATGAATTGTACAGAGTGTAACTAGTCTAAAAACATTGTTCTATCCTCAGGCAGAAGGAGACACACACACAAACACACACACAGTTGGCAAGTCTGGGATTAGAACACCGACCTAATTACTTTATCATACTACAGCATTACGCAGTTACAGAACACGCTACTGAAACTACTGGTTGACAGCAGTCCCAGAGGTGTATTTCTAGGAGAGTGACATCATCAGCCTTGCCAAAGTTGAGTATAGGAATTGTACGGAGTATGAGTAGTCTAAAAGCATTGTTCTGTCCACAGGCAAAGGGAGACACACACAGAAACACACACACAGTTGGCAAGTCTGGGATTAGAACACCGACCTAGCTACTTTATCACACTACAGCATTACACAATTACAGAATGCGCTACTGAGATTACTGGTTCACAGCAGTCCCAGAGGTGTATTTCTAGGTGGGTGACATCATCAGCCTTGCCAAAGTTGGGTATAGGAATTGTACGGAGTGTGAGTAGTCTAAAAGCATTGTTCTGTCCTCAGGCAGATGAAGACACACACACACACACACACACACACACACACACACACACACACACACACATACACACACACACACACACACACACTTGTCAAGTCTGGGATTAGAACACCGACCTAACTACTTTATCACACTACAGCATTACGTAGTTACAGAACGTACTACCAAGATTACTGGTTCACAGCACTCCCAGAGGTGTATTTCTAGGTGGGTGACATCATCAGCCTTGCCAAAGCTGGGTATAGGAATTGTACGGAGTGTGAGTAGTCTAAAAGCATTGTTCTGTCCACAGGCAGACGAAGACACACACACACACACACACACACACACACACACACACACACACACACACACACACACACACAGTTGGCAAGTCAGGGATTAGAACACCAACCTAACTACTTTATCACACTATAGCATTACGCAGTTACAGAACTCGTTACCGAGATTACTGGTTCACAGCAGTCCCAGCGGTGTATTTCTAGGTGGGTGACATCATCAGCCTTGCCAAAGTTGGGTATAGGAATTGTACAGAGTGTAAGCAGTCTAAAAGCATTGTTCTGTCCTCAGGCAGATGGAGACACACACACACACACACACACACACACACACACACACACACACACACACACAAACCAGTGGTGGGATCAGAACACCTGCCTATCTACAGATCACTATTACATTACTACTTAGTTACGAGTCGTGCCACAGAGATTACACATTTCAAGGCTGTCATTATGACCTTCTAGGAATGTGGACATCAACAGGAATGCTGACAGTTAAGATGTACATACCTATGAACCTGTGTGTTTAAAGTAGAATCCATCCTGAACTGGAGTATGCCCATCTGTAGAATGGACGCCTACTATCACTGTACAGTGTTACAATGGCCATGCCCATACACATAGAGGCAAATAACTGACACAAGGTGTCAGCGGGCATGCTCACACTCTTAGTAGCACAGGACTGTTTGGAATGCACTATGTCTCCAACTCCCAAGGTTATACTGGGCATGCTCATACACTTAGTAGCACAGGGCTGTTTGGGATGCACTCTGATTCTAAACACGGAAGGCCACACTGGCCATGCTATTACAGTTAGATATACAGAACACATTGTAATGGACTCCAATGTTAGTAGTTGTCATTGTTAGCAGGAACACTGCACTACATATATCTGACACTGGTCATCTACACAATGTCTGCTGCTGTCCGTCACCTTACATGTACCATTCTATACCAAGCACAATACTACCACTCACAGTGATGTCATGCTAGGAGTGCCAACTGCTTGACCAACACAATGAGCCAATGTCCTGCCTTAATTACGAAGTTGTCCAGTGTCTGTCATTCTGGGATGACATGACTGAAAGAAGACAGGCTTTTGTCACAGATCACATGCATCCATGATTCAAGGGAGTGGGGATAATACCTAGGTCACATTCGCCCATATAGTGCCATTCCGAGGCAAATGTCCTAAACACAGGATAACACCCTGACACCTAGAGGACAACTGCATTGTATGCTTATGCTAACCAGTGCTAGATGTATAGCGTTTATAATCACAGCTGCTCACTGTAGATCCAACAATGGGGAATACTGACATCTGTGCAGTGAGGAACACCTGGCTGAAGGCTCTGTAGTACACAGTAGCACTACCACCATATACCTCAGAACCAGACATGTGGGCCATAACACAGGTACGGACTGCTCCAGGTGGTGGTGTCCCCACATACATAAAGGCCACTCACATGTACTGACCAGTACTCCCACAAAAGGCATCACAGATGAGTCAGGTGCAGGTCACAGTGTCAAAAGCTGCATTCTAGGATGTAACACTCAGACACCACCATGCCCTCGGACCACCAACACACATCAATACATGTGGTATGACATATAATAGTACAACACTATGTGACCTTTCACCGGTGGACTGTACCTAGCTCTACATCAACTGTGCAGAGTCCCCATGTATTGACACAGTTGCATCATGTGTTATGCAATGCAATGATACCACTGTTTGTAACCAGGTCAGCTGTACACATACCAGGGTCCCTCAGTTATTTACAGCATTAACAGATGACTGTTGCTGTATACCAGTAAACACCCTCATGTTTAGATATGACATACATGTACCTGCCCTGGATATGTATATGCCACACACATGCAACATATATGTAAATAGCATAGCCATTGTTGTCCTTTGTGCAGACAGGTGGCTACAGCCATTACACACATGCACATGGAAGGTAGGTCCATGGCTGCTGAATGCTAACAGTACATAAGGTGTGATATCAATGTTGACAAAGGTAACATTCCCTCTGTACTGGTCAACCATGACACCTATCATATCATACAACATTCCATGTGTCATGTATGTCATTACACATGTCCACCAAATGTAATGCCTACAAACATGCCCAGATGACAAGAATGTAGGACCTACACACATGTACATGTAGTGGTGTGCATTCAGATGCCATGCGTGTGCAGTGGCTGTTGTTTTTGGTGACACGTGTCTTAGTACATCATGCAGTTGCAATGCAAGCTCAGCATTGCCAACTGTATATGGTGATATGCTGAAATTACGGTAAGCTGTACGTCAGGTATGGACAGATGTGTGGACATAACTAAGTGGTGGAGCATCTTTGCAGATGGATGTTTGCTGAGGACAGCTCACAGGTGTGTCACAACCATTCCTACAATAACTTGTGTAACTGCTAAGCTATGGTTTTGTTAATTGAAGGGAAACACACACAACTTAGACAGCAGTCAGGGTGACACCAAAGGTAAATCACTTGACACCTGTAACAGTTAAGACCTCCCGTGTGCATATATTGTGCATATATCAGCAAAGTTGGCAAAGGAAGCGTCAGTACACTTTGTAGCGTGTGCAATACTGCTGTAAGTCTGTCATACATATCATGAGATAGGCAGGTGTTTGATTCACAGTACTGGCAAGTGTTGTTGTGTGTGTGTCCATATATGTCACGTATGGTGGGGAATACATCTCAATTGTTACTCACTCTCCTGTACACTGTTGTAGACATCTGTACAGACTGCAATGTAGAAAGCAGGACATAGGCAGGGATGTGTATCTCACACATGTCAGGTATCTTTATGTGTGTGACGTAGGTAAACAAAAGCTGCGAGTACACCAATAAGTGCTAAGGCTAAAAGCCAAAATAACAACCTTATGCGACAGCGTAAAGTAAAATCAAACCGAAAAAAACACCAGAGTTTAACGCTTTCACCCTCAATAACAGGGCTTCCTCAGAACTCTCAAACCAATTTACATCGGATACTTAAATAACTTTTTTGGCGCCAAAACAGCTTTCAAATATTTACAGACTTTACGCTGTCGCATAAGGTTGTTATTTCGGCTTTTAGCCTTAGCACTTATTGGTGTACTCACAGCCTTTGTATACCTAGTTATACTTGCTCATTTTTATTCCTTATGTGTGTGACGTAGGTGTATTCAATTGTGAATGCCACAGTGTGTGTGTGTGTGTGTGTGTGTGTGTGTGTGTGTGTGTGTGTGTGTGTGTGTGTGTGTGTGTATGTGTGTGTGTGTGTGTATGTATGTATGTATGTATGTATGTATGGCTGTCTCATCCCTGGAGTGAGGATGTATTTTACCATAGTGAACTGATAAGACCCCTCCCCCTATCCAGGCAATGCAATCTAGTATCCCTGTTGATGTCCTCGATCTTAGGCCATTCTTACTACCTGTACATATGTAATCTCTGTGGCGTGTCATGTAAGTGCACAGTACTGTAATGATGATTTGCACATAGGCAGGAGTCCTCACCTAAACACTAGCAACTGTGTGTGTGTGTGTGTGTGTGTGTGTATGTGTGTGTGTGTGTGTGTGCGTGTGTGCGTGTGTGCATGTGTGCGTGTGTGCGTGTGTGTGTTACTGTGTCAGTGAATCAGTGAGTGTGTGTGGGTGTGTTAATGTGTCTCTGAATACATGTGTGTGAATACCTGAATGTGTGGGTGTATTTGTGTATTCACATCCTGTCATGGGAACATGTATTACTGCTTCCCAATGAGGCAACATGCTTTCCACTGGCCTCTACCCTTGTCATCAGCTAGACCACTCTCTTACCTCCCCACTCTATGTAACTGTACCTGTGATGTCACCCAGTATGGATGTCATGTCTCTAGCCACAGTAGCTTAATACACAGCTATCATGCTCTTGGATCAGTAGATCAGTAGACGTGTTTGGAACGTTAGAATTTCTAACTGTGATGTGGAAGCTACAAAGTGCATGCTGTTATTTTCATACATACCTGTGAGTAGTCCACATTTACATATGGGACACTAACTGCAAACACTGACATCCTATGACATGACTATGACATGACTGACATGCAATTAGACCTGAAGGAGGAAGGCAGAACATCAAGACCAACATGCAGTTACTGTTGTTACACATGACACATACTGTTAACAGTACAAAATGCATTCTAAACATGTAGTACATGGTATGTCTGCTGCCTCTCAACAGTACACAACAATTGTAATCTACAATTATCTTCCTAGTCTGTTCACCCTGTGCATCAGACCATATGAGCATGTCCCTGCATTGATGGTGTGGATGACAGGGATGCAGCACAAGCATCATCATATGCACAGGGTGATAATGTTTGCCAGAGGCTTAGGCTGCTCTATTGGATGACATCATGTATGTGGGTTAGGGCCTTTGATCTCATTGGGCATGTGTGAATGTTATGCATGTGTGTGTTGCGGTGCCCTACATATGTTTCCGGTGTGTGCATGTATATATGCACACAGTTTTGGCATGTGTCTGGCCTACACAGGAGTATTATTGACAGCTGCAGACTGTACAGGCCAGGATTTACAGTTCACGGTGTCCAGCCAAGGCCACGTGACCTGCGCCTGCCAGGGGATGCACGGGCACTACCAGGCAGAGGTGCAGATTGGGTACTGTCTGATGACACATGTCCACTGGAACTGTGTCCCTTTTGGGACCATCCAGGGCCACTTGCACATGGCCTGCCGTTTCCTGGTGTGGACAGCACAGCACCAGCTGCACTGCTGCTGCTACCGCCACTATAGGAGCAGGCATGTGGGGTAGCACATTCACGTAGACCTGCAACAGGTGAAGTAGCTGGCCTACATCCATGTGCCCGATGCCTCACTCCTACCAGATGTTCCAGCACAGACATTTCATGCTCGCGGATTGACATGTCACGGTCAAGGACTCCAACCATGTCACCCAATCGTCTATCCAAAACTTCTGCAAGATGATGGTTAGCATTTTATATTGCCTGGATGTTGTTGTTTAAAGAACGGACAGCAGCCCTCTGAAGCCTCTGACCTTCTCTGTTTTGCTGTTCAGCAAGTGCCTGTGCCTCCATTACAGCCTGAACATGCGTCTGGTGAAACCAGCTACTGTGCTCTGTCTTGCAGGGGCATGTTGGCCAGAGGTCCTCTTATGAGCAGCACTGGCCACATGCCTGTGTGGGGCATCGCCAGTCAGTTGGCTGACACCATGGTGTGCAGGCATACCTTCCATAGCCTCCACACTTTTCTGTTCCAAGCTACCACATGCCAACTGTCCTTCCTCTATGGCCTCTGGTGATGGGGTATGTGTTGGCGTGAGAACTGTGTGCAAGGATGAGGGGGATATAGGTGGAATGCCAACCAATGGCACTGATTCAGCCCCTGACAACCCTGCCTATGCCTCAATCATATGTTCATCATCACTGCTAGTGTCTGCGGCGACACTAACATCAGATGGACTGCAGGAGGGGAACGCACCTACATCAACACCTGTGAGGGGCAGACAAGAGCTGTACATTACAATCTATACAATATACACACACACACACACACACACATGCACACACGCACACACAGATACACACAGACACACACAGACACACACACAGACACACGCTATGGCACCCAACATGTATGTGATATGACAGAAGGCATACAACATGCATGTGATATGGCAGATGGCATGCAGGTCAGACAATAATAGTGGTAGTTATCATACATCCCTGGGTTGCACACAACAGCATGCATGTGTCATAGCAGAAGGCATGCACATTACACAATTATAGTAGTAGTTATAACAGTATACCTGCCTGATGTGTGGCATATGACCTTGACAATCACATGTAGTATGACATGTGATCTGCTGATGTGTGCAATGACATGCATACATGTTTACACAATGGTGTCCTGTCAAATATACAGTGGAGTAATGGTGTCCCAATGCAGGGATGCGTTATACTACCATGGACCTTCCGCTGACGCAGTCTTGTCTGTCCGCCCTACAGATATACTGCACATTTAGCTGATGTGCATGGCCATTGCAGGGAATTATGTAGCTTCTCTATTGCTATACAGTGTGAGTTACAGACACAGTTCATTGCCATGACCATGTTCAGATACAATACATTTATACTGTGGAATGTGACCCATGTCACTGAGGTGTATACACACTAAACCATAATGTGGAATTTGTGAAACAGGTCACTGAAGGGTATATGGCTGACACCCCTGCACATCTGCAACTATATTGCTGCTGCCTGGCAACTATGGCCAGACATGGTAAACTCGTTGGTACACCATATCCCACATGACATCTGTGTACCACACACACACATGAGGAGCAAGGATGACAGTGATGTCTGACACCAGCAAGGGGAATGTACTGTATCTGTGGCCTGATGTGGTTGTCTGTGTATGTATGTGGATACTGTACAGGTGATTGCTGTCATGTCGTGACACACTCAAGATGTTCAACACATCTTATGTGGTGGATTGATGTCACACCTACACAAGATGTGCACAGGCCTGTAGGATGTCTAGTGTTTTACATCTGCAATATAACCATTACACAAAGACCATAGTTGGATCATGTGGAGCCAATGTACAACAGGGTGTACACACATGCACATCACTTCTACTGTGTGTGCTGCTTCATGTCTCTGGCCATCCTCCATGGCCATGTGTGAACATGTTTTGGCCAAATGGTTGTGACAGGCATCTATTTCACATGTCTGTGTTGTCCCATATGACATACACCGATAGATGTCATATGCTCCACTGACGACAGGGTTATGCAGACAAAGAGTGGTATGTTTGGGATGTGGGATATGTTTTTCAGGATAGTTAGGCAGTGTTGCAGCCAGCCCACTAAATGTCATGGACATGTCAGATAGCACATAACATTGTGTGACATTCATAGCAGGGGTATAATCCACACCAGTGAATCCTGTGGGCTGGACATACTCCAGCTCACTGTGTAGTACTGTTTGTATTCCCCACATGTGTAGTTCTGCTCTATAGTACATGTCTCTACAGTGAACAACACCTCCACCATTGTATGCATAGCTGTCCAGACATCTGGCAATGACAGTTTGTGAGGTTTCATGTTGGCATTTCACATAGTTTGCAATTATTGCTCATGGGTAGCCATTGTGATGCATTGCAGGTCCGACCTGTATATTGTGACAGGACCATACATTATGTGTACATGTGGTAAATGGCCACATGGCAGATAGATCTATGCCTTGACATGCCTGATAAATAATAACAGTCTCACCTGTAACAAGCTGCTGTCGCAGCAGAACCCAATTGGTACCTAAATATGAGTGACACAGCAGTATGATCATTATCCACGTCTGTATGATAGCTACAGTGTGCAATGTGCATGTTAACACATACGCCAGTGCAATAGACTATACTATGGAGTATGCACATGTCTGCATATACAGAGTAGCATACAATAGTATGTGGCATGTGTGTATACATGCATTGCATATGATGTTACATTACATATTGTACAGTGACACATGTAACTATATGAAATATAGTTGTTATATGTGCAGTAGTGACTTACCAGGCAACTCCAGGCTCAGTGGCTGAGAGACACCCACCTCCATGATATCAGCTAAGGCTTGTGGATGTTGTTCTGCAGGTGTCCCAGGTTGGCCAGTAGCTCCTTGGTACGTGTGAGTGGGAGCTGGGTTGGTGGCCCACTACCTGTTGCACCTTGTTCCCTGGCGATTGTATTCGCATGCTGTTTCACCCATCTAATTAGGTCTGTACAGTGTCTGCGTACTTGCTGATATATGTGGTTGTGGCCACACACATCATTAACCCTCCTGCGAAGTTCCTGCCAGCCACAGGGCATCTCCCTGCTGTGCATCCTGTGGCACATGGCTGAACAGTACATGATGATTATCAAGTAGGTATGGGATGAGGACCTCATCCTACAAGCTGGTATAAGGTGGCAGCCTTGCAAGTGGCAAACCTGGAAGACATAATGATGGAGACAGGTCACAGTAACTCACAGAGACATACAGAGGTACAGCTGAACATACATGTGTATCACATTTATTATGATTAGTTGTCTTTGCAAATCTACATGACACTGACACCATTGACATGTTTGTGTCACATACATTTGACACCCAATGGTGATTGGATATTATCACCATATATGTGTGTGTCACCTGATGACATTGCTCATACTCCATGTGGATGCTGTCTTGATGTGGGCATGTCTGTTTGCCTGTACTGGTGTTCTAACCTATCAGCACATGCCTGGATGTGTTCACATTAATGCAGTCAGCCTTGATGCTATGTATATGTCACATATAAAGACTTACACTGCCTTAACGGACATGACCTCTGACCCTGCAGACTTGCTCATGGAAGGTTTTACATGTATGTATTTTTCCATATACATCTACATGGCACTGTACAGCAGTTCAACATCCTGCCATGCATCACCTGTGTTGCACATGTTATACACATGGGACACTGGCTAGCCTGATGGTATTTGCAGGGTTGGATATCGACTATAGCATGTACGGTCAAAGTCAACTAGTAGGCTATATGCCCTTGGCCATGTATGAGCCTAGGATGAAAGGTTACCTAGCTGTAGCTGACAGGGGGGGTTTCTGGGGCCAGGTCAAGCAGTGCCACATAACTGATCCACAGGGTTAATGATAAATTTACCATGCGGTCATCACACCATGTCTGAAAGAGGGGCAATGTGCAGCATTGCTGGACAGGGTTGCATAGTATGGCAGGAGTATGTAAAGTGTATGGGACAAGGATCTGTCTAGCATGTGGTGATCCTTGTACTAGGAAGGTGGATGTCCATGAAGTATGTGTTTGAGATCAGGATGTGTAAGTGTAGCATGTCCAACATCACTGGATTGGACATGGCTTTATTCAGGGTAGGCATCATGCTACATAGTGGAGATGGGGATTGGGAAGGCTGTTGTAGGCCATCTGAACATGGCCAATACCTCTTAAAGAAAATATGTGATCTGATATGGGTCACTTGAGTGTTGAGTATGGCTGAACAATGATCTCTATATTCATGGATGGCACTCTGTCATGATTAGGGTTGCCACATACGACTACCTGACAGGTGTGGTGACGTAACTATCACAGGAAAGACAACTGTCCAGCTGCATCCCTTACACACAGTGTCCATTATTTTGACTGCTGCCTAGGTGGTAGTTCATGGGTACAGGATTATTAACATAGGGATGACAATGCAATATGTAGCTGTCAGATTGTGGCCATATGTCACACACCTCACCCACAAAGCCCCTTCTGTATGTTGACCACAGCACTCATTGAGTCAGCTATTGCTCCTAGGTCATAGTCATTCGCATACTTTAATAGGCAGATGCCTTCTGTGTTAACCTGTGTGGTATAGACTACAATGATGGGGAGTACAATGAATTAACCCTGTCTTATTGTAGCTGGCACTGGTGTGATGTACATGTATTATTCAGACACCATCTGGAGTGTTGGTTCTGCCAGCAGTCCAGTTACAAAACACTCTTGTGACATAGGAATGCACATCTAGTATACTGAGTGTAGCTGGAACACAGTATGGGTGATGATGTCCTATGACCTGGCAAGGTTATGATATACTGTGTGAAATCAACCTTACTGTCATCTACATCTGTACTGCTGACATCAAATAAGTTAATCAAGGTTCATGGCCATTCAAACCAGACTCAACAGGGTAGTAGTGCAGTAATTCCCATTATCAGTGGTGTCTCCCCCTTTGTGGGTTGTGATAACTGTTGGTGTGCACCATTCAGTGTGTACACAGCCTGACATGAAGCTATGATTTTACATGATGTTTATGTGGAGAACAAATTGGTTTGACATATGTGTATGATACAACCTGTGATGTGGACAGGTCCCATGCAGCCTGAGTGCAGCTTGTACCTGCGTAGTTGTGGTTACAGGGGCTCTGTAGTGTACATGGATATATGAATGTGTACCTGTTGGGGGGGCAGTGTGTTTATGGTATCCAAGACCCTATCTGGATGAACAGGTGCTATTTCCGTAGGTACAGTGCTTCTCATGCCATGATGCTGTGAAGCACAACAGGTCTTGTTGTTGCCATTATGTTTCCTGACAGAACTATGGAATCCTCTGTGGCTGGCCTCATAATATGTCGATGATTAGTTTCACAGTAGCTTTGTGTGGCATTATATGGTGTATCTGCATCTTACAGTGTGTTGACTCTTGCAACAGTTACTACCTTCTGTGGTACAGTTTAAGGCAGGGTACCACTGGTTTGCCTTCATGTTTGTGTTTGGGTGAATCCTGTTCCTGTTTCAATAGCACAATCATTGCACATATGTGAGTGCTTAAAGTGCATTTGTGTAGGACTCAGCATTTGCACATGCATTGTACATCTGCATGGGTGCCATGACAGTCACCACTTCATTCTTAAGGAGCATAAAATTGGCTTTGAAGACTGACCATGTGTGGCATACTGTTAGCCCTGTGTGGCTATGGTGATACAGGTCATTGCTGTTGCTGACATCCAATATGCATTGAGCACAGGTGCTGGTACATGATGAGTCTTCCCAGTTCATAATGGGATAGCTGAGTGGCCATGATTATGGTTTCCTGTCTCAAAACTGGTATTCTCCATTACAGCACAATGACAGTTGGGAATTCTGAGGCATGGTGGATGATCTGTCACAATGTGCATTTTGGATTAAACTTTGGCACAAAGGTAGTTGGTCTGCATAATGCATCTTACGTTGTGCAAGTGCAACTAGCGTGGGCGTGTACATATTCCTCAGGAAGTTGGACACACCTGTGGGCCATGTGTTCCAGTAAAGGGTGATGGCCATGAGGTGAGGTATGTGTTATAATATGGTCATGCAGGGGTGCTCCCCAGAGCATTGAACCATAACTATCACTGCACAGATATGTTCCCCATGTTTCAGATTGCCGTAAATGTGTCAGTATTGAGTACCTGATTTGTATCATTGAGTATCAAGACCCACCATTTATTTCTTGGCTGTCCCTGTAGCACCAGTGGACTTTCACTTGAACTTGGCACGATGAGGGCACTATATGAGAAGCACAGGCCATTGCCAGTATCCAGATTTTCAGGGGTGACAGGTGCAGGCCCTGTCTTGCAAAGCATCATGGTCTGTCAAGCATGTTATCCCAGGCAGAGAGATTCTGGATACTCTTTGAATTACACCAGTACATTACATGATTGTGGAATACAATCCTTGTCCCTGTACTGCTGCATCATTCTGGCCAATGGCAGAATGCTACCCAGGACTTAGGACATACCTGCATGGGCTACAAGACCTGATGGTTTCTACATGTGTTTCCTTGCAGTCAAGGATACTGCATCACAGGTCCTGCACAACAACATAGAATATGCCAGAGACATGTGTATAGTTCAAAGGGTGGTCTGAGTGTACGGGTATGTGGTTAATCATGGGAGACAGGTAATTGACAGTATGTTAGCCCTCATATAGCTTGGTGTGTAGCATTGTGCTAGAGTTTGCATTCACAAATGTGTACTGTTGGCCATGCTTCTGGCAACATGTTCTGAGGAGTGACACAATTATGCAAACTATGTCATACAGTCTTTGTATCTTGTTGTCTGTTTATTCCAACTTGGGAGACCTCTTGCTTGGCTAGAAACTTAGAGGCCTCTGTGGATGTGTGTGAATTCTGGTGGCATGTGCGTGTGTCCTTACTGTGTTCTGGTAAGGGTATGTGTTGGTTGCGGTGATGGGATGCATGTGTTAACACCTCTTGACTGTCTAGTCCAGTCATGGGTGTAGAATGGACTGCATCCAAGCTCACCCCTGTAGCTGCATCCCAGACAATGTGTGGGGTGTTGTGTTAGGCGGGTTTGCCAGTGTACATGGCTTAGAGATTGCATTCCCCTAGGATGGCCACATACACAAAGCTAACATTAGTAAACACTAGTAGCTGACTAGTAGACATGCCTGTATGAGCATTCTGTACTACAAGTACCACGTACTGTATTTAGTTTACTTATTGCTTATGTAGATGTTTTAGACAGTGATGCTCACAAGTACATATTTGTGTTATGGACGTGGCAACACTAGCTATTACAGGAACATGGTAGCTAACTTTAGTAGTAGTCCCCCTCTGAGGGCTACATCACATCCTGATAGTTGAGTACAGATGATGCACGTGTCAACAGGGCTGTATCCCTGTCTGGGTATATGCTCACATACCCACCAGAACCATGAGCTCTGTTGGCCACAGACATCCACTCCCCACACAGAGTTAAATATCAATAGACTTTGCTGCCGATATTGACGTGATCAGGATATGATCAGATAGTGTAAGCCATCAGCTATGAAACAGCTATTACACATGGGCAGCGATTTCCTACATTTTACACTCCTACAGCAGATGTCACACTAGAGTTAAAGATGATATGCACCCTGTTTCATTACCAGTACTGTCCACATATTTCAAAGCAGCTGTTAGTTTGCCAATGAGAGGTTAAGCTACACAAACCTAAATGTTCAACCAGTGTGTCTACTATCAATATCCACTCTATGTAGGTGTGCACATAGCCATTTGGCACAGCCCTGTAACAAGGGTCAGTACACATTTGCAGAACATGTACACATGCACAGCTGTCATTGCTTGCAAACAATACTAGAGAGGTGGATATTGGGCAATGTGGACCTTTATGCAAGGCTCAAAAGACAAACCTACCACTGTATATAGCACAAGTAACCATAAACTGAGGGTAATGCTACTCAACGCCAGAAGTCTGGATCTCACATTGCATGCACTCGAGGCACTCCTCTGTATGGAGAACATCGATATCTGTGCAGTAACAGGAACCTGGTATAAGGCTCCAGAGAGCACCACAGCACTACCAGGCTATAACTCATACCACAATTTTTGGCCACAGAACCCGGACCAAAACACAAATGGTGGGGGTGTATCCATATTCATCAATGATACTCACACCTCCAGGTTAGTGGCGCAGCACGATGGATCACAGATCATCCAAATGCAATTAACAATGGCCAAAACTGTATTCCAAATTGTAGCTTACTACAGATCACCCACCATGACCCAGGACCCACAATCTGCATTTCCAGAGACACTGGGACATATGAAGGTCCTACCAAACACCCTAATACTGGGTGATTTCAACTACCCAAACATTATCTGGGAGAACTACTCAAGTACTAACTCCCTTGCCCAGCGCTTCCACTAATGTATACACTCAAACATCCTGGATCAACTGGTCAACACCCCCACCAGAGGGAACAACATATTGGACCTGGTCATCATCAACATGGGCGACCAGTGTTCCACACCTGATGTCAACCCCTCACTGGTTAGATCAGACCATGTACTAATCACTCTGGATATTAACATTCCACCCACAACCCCAAACAAGGAAACCAATGTGAAATACTTTTCCAAAGCAAACTTCACATTGCTTAAGACTGAGGTTAAAAGGTTCGCAGCCCCCACAACAATGGACAATGCTGACCAGGATGCTGAAACCTATATAAAGGCACTCTATGTTCATCTGCAGGAATGCATGGATCGTGCCATCCAAAGGCAAACCAATACTCACTCCTCCAAGAAAAGGAAACCAGTCTGGTGGAACCCTGCCATAAACAGGCACTACGATAGAAGGAGGAAACTAGTGCAAACTTTACACCCCTCATACCCCCAAAAGGACCCATAACCATACCAGAAGAATGTACGACCCCAGCAATCACAGACACACAGGTTAAAACAGCCCTATCCAAAGCCAAGAACACAGCCTCAATGGGACCAGATGGTGTCCCAGGCTGTCTTACAAGAGCTCCAAAATGAAGTAACCCCTCACCTAAACACACTGTTCAAATACAGCCTCTCTACAGGCTATGTACCCACTAAGTGGAGCACAGCAACAGTTATCACACTCCACAAATGTGGCATCACAACGGACCCTGGGAACTATTGCCCTATAAGCCTGACTAGCCTGGTCTGCAAGGCTATGGTGCACATCATCATGGATCTCCTTCACAGAGACATTGGGAACCTCCAAACCTTTGACCCCCACCCAGTTTGGCTTTGTTAAGGGCAGATAATTCCTCCCAAACCTGGTGGACTTCTTTGAGACAGTTACCAAGGCATTAGATGAGGGTAAGGAGGTCCACACAGCCTACCTTGACCTCGCAAAGGCTTTCAACACCATTCACCATTCTGGTATTATAGACATACCCATCAACCTGAACATTAACCCCTATGTCATGAGATGGTTTGCAAATTGGCTCACGGACAGAACTCACACAGTGAGAGTGCAGACCCTAGGTCTGACTGTAAACCAGTTACAAGTGGTGTCCCCCAGGGTTCAGTCCTAGGACCCCTCATGTTCGGTATATACTTCTCTGAGGTACAGGCAAGCACAGGAGGACATTGGCTGAAAAAGTTTGCAGATGACTGCAAACTAGGGGCCATAATTGATTCCCCAGCTGATACAGACACCATCCAGAAGGGTCTCACTGAGACGGATACCTGGTGTCAATATCATGGCCTCAAGCTGAATGCCAAAAAGTGCATAGTCATCCCCTTTGGAAAAAACTAATTACCCGCAGACTACCACATAGGTGGTAGTCTCCTACATACAGAAAAAGTAATAAGGGATCTGGGAACCCAAGTAGATAGCAATCTCTCCTTTGATAACCATATTGCCAAGGTGGTTAGAATATCCTTCTACGTGGCCCCCCTAATCTCAAAAGGATTCATATCCAGAACAAAGGAGGTGATTGCGCCTCTCTACTCATCAGTTATTAGACCCGTTAAAGAATACAACACTCCATTTGGGATGTACCTTACAATACACCTGCAACAGCTTGAAAGACCACAAAAGTACCTCACCAAGAGGATTACTGACTTCAAACAGATGACCTATGCTGCCCAACTAAAGAAACTCCAGCTGTACTCAGTTGCATACTGCGTACTCAGATATGATCTCTGCTTGACATCAAGACCCATGTCCAACCCAGTATTGATGGATATGTTCCACCTAAAGAAACCCCCCTGAAAGCCACATTCTCTAGGGATATAAACCTAACCACAATGATAACTAGGACATGCTGGAGGGATAGATTCCTGACCCAGAGGCTCTCCATGCTTTGGAACATGATTCCAATGTACATCAGGCAGGACCCCTCACTAGCACTTTTCAAGAGAAACCTTGACGGGTGGATGGAAGACAGAAATGTACCCCGGGGATCACTGCAGTGGCTCTGCTGGAGACATGCACAGGGAACTAATGGCTCTGCTTTTCAGAGGCACAGGGAACTAACCTAAGGGGGTGGCAGAAGGCAACACACTCTAGCTAGGCTTATAAATGCCCTTGGGCAGACAGCCTAGTACCTACCTATGAACCTATTACATGTCTTATGTGCATGGATAGTTAACTGGCTCTTTCATTTTACTTTGCTGTCATGCTGATAAACTGTTGGATGACTACAAGTCATATGTATCCTGTTATTGTGTATTGTAAATGCCAATAGACATAACTAATGTTTGTCTAACATAACAGTAATGCTATGTAAAATGTAATATATATTTGCCTACAGTACTGTACATTACACAGTTATTGGCACAATATAGCATCCCGTGTGGTGTATCAGCAGTTTGCCTTGTGACCTACAGCAGTACACACATAAATACTGCAAGCATTACATTGCTCAACAATACATCGCTACAAGATAACTGTTTCCACTATATGCATTGCGTACACTTTAATTATTACAGAACAGGTACTACATACACAGACATACTGAGTGTTCTACATACCTTATTAGTAACTCGAGGTGTTGCTGACTGTTATTTCAATGTTTTTCAGTTTGTGTTTCAATCTTCTTTGTAATGTTCTGCTGGTATATACAGATGGTTTGAATGTGTGACAAGTCATCCTTTTATAGTTAGAGATCAGTAACATGAGCTATCCTGACCACCAATTGGTGTTCCAAAGTAGTTAATTACATGCACATCAGCTGTGCAGCTACTCCATTAGCCAATACCATGGCAACAGTGGTGTATAATTGAGTACTCCACTTGGGCGTTGTTCCTTTGCCTTACTTGTGAGGAAGACGGCCTGGATGTATTGTTTGTGATGTATTGCAACAGCTATATGGAGACAAACAGAGATATATTAGCTTCATGACTCCCGTGGATTGTGTGTAATGCCAAGAAGATGTTGTTCTACATGTGAGTACAGCTGTTATATTTCTAAACATTGCTACTTATGCAGGGTTTGTTTGTACCTGATACTTTTGCAGATGTTTCAGTGTGGCAAGGATGTTTGAGCAGCTCAAGGCTGTATGGCTATGCATATAATGTTAGGTGGTTTACAGTGTGCTCACGAGACATCTTTGGTTTGGTGTAAATGTGTATTATACTGTGCTGATAATCAGTAATTGGTAACACTTCCTGGTGTACATATAACCCTCTGAAACGGGATTAGTGCAAACAAACCCTGTAACATCAGCAGCTGTTCCATTGTATAACAGCAACTATTTCACATAGGGCCATGTTAGTGTGTCTCTGACAAGGTATGTTAAGGCTTCAGCAGATGTTGTACAGTGAGTGAATAATTTGTAATGTTATTACAGTATGTATTGTAATTGGTTTGGGTGTGGGGGAGATGTTGGTGGGTGTACATAGCAGATGCAGGTGTGTAGGAAGTGCTTTTATGCATAATTTGTATGTGTGTGAGGGTTCCTTCCCTATTTGAACACTTATCCTTTAGTGGACTAATACTATGGTAATTGCAGGTTGATTCATTAAGGCACTGTTAAATGGTTCCTGTATAGCATGCAGGTGATGTTAGTCCTTGAATCCTTTCGGCAATACATCAGAATGTAATAAAGTGTTGCTACATGAAAGTTGTCTGTGTATTTCTGTCATAGGTATTTGCAGTCATTAGAGTTGTGTTGGTGACTGACCCTCTTTGGCTCATGTCTATAGCACATATTTGTAATAATGTATAGGCATATACTCTCCATATCCTTTGTTCATATAGTTTGGTCATAGCGGAATGTGTGATTGCTATGGTCCATGTTATACTCATATATGAAGACTTCAACCGCTGTATACGAGATACCTATGGAATTCCGAATGCACACAATCCCGACGTCCACAGTACTGGGCCCAGACTCCCAAGCCCCGAACAGTCAAACTCGCGAAAGTAACACAAACACAGAACACACACACACGCACACACAGACATACTGCTACCCACCGCATCCAAATAAATCATCCTACACCACGTATTAGCAGGGGGGCAAGCTCACAACACCCCCAATGTGGGTGGCTGTGCCTCCCATATCCCCCCTACTTTAATATTCTACCTCCGAGATCGCACAGACACACAAGGCAAAACCACACCCACACATTACAGTCCCCCACTAACACACAATACACTCAGAACACACACTTACACACACTAAAGCCCTCAGAAGCACACTTACACACAGTAACCTACCTGAACCACAACACCAGAAGCACTAACCCAAAGTCCCTTAACATTGGGATTTTAAAACTCATGCTTCTGGTGTTTCGGTACTGTGGTCTTTCGGTCTTTAAGTCTCGGGATTACGCGCATCGTTATGTCAAGCATTCGGTATTTGGTAGGTATCCCATTTATATAGGTTCATAGGTAGGTACTAGGCTATCAACCCAAGGGCCTACATAAGCCTAGCCAGCAAGGTACCATAGCTTACGCCACCCAAGAAAGTTATTTTCCTGTGCCACTGTCCAGCAGAGACACAGAAGTGATCCCCAGGGTGTATTTCCTATTTCCCATCCACTCATCAAGATTTTTCTTGAAGAGTGCTAATGAAGAACTTTGCTTGACATAGATGGGTAGCTTGTTCCAGAGTATAGGAAGACTCTGGGACAGGAATCTATCCCTCCAGAGTGTCCTGTTTATTGTGGTGACAAGGTTTAGGTCCCTAGAGCGTGTAACTTGGAGGGATTGGGATTTCTTTAGGTGTCGCATGTCCAACAGCTCTGGGTTTGACATAGCTTTATATGTTAGGCAGAGATCACCTCGGAGTAGGCGATATGCTACGGAGTAAAGCTGGAGTTTTTTGAGGTGGTCAGTGTAGGGCATTTGTTTGGGGCCAGTAATTCTCTTTGTGAGGTATTTCTGTGGCCTTTCCAGCTTCTGCAGATGTCTTGTGAGGTACGTTCCAAAAGGGGAGTTGTACTCTATAATGGGTCTAATGAGTGATGAGTAGAGGGGAACAATGACCTCTTTTTTCCTGGATGAGAACCCTTTTATGATGAGGTGTGCCACGTAGAAGGACTTCCTGACTACTGGGGTGATGTGACTATCAAAGGAGAGACTACTGTCCACCTGGGTCCCAAGGTCTCTTATTACGCATTCAGTGGTAAGTAGATTGCTGCCTATGTGGTAGTTCATGGGTACAGAGTTTTTACCAAAGAGGATGACACTGCACTTTTTGGCACTGAGCTTGAGGCCATGGCTCTGACACCAGGCACCTGCCTCAGTGAGGCCCTTCTGTAGGATGTCCACATCATTTGGGAACTTGACTATGGCTCCTAGTTTGCAGTCATCTGCGAACTTCATCAGCCAGAGGCCTTCTGTGTTAGCCTGTACTTCAGAGAAGTAGATACCAAACAGGAGAGCTCCCAGGATGGAACCCTGTGGCACTCCACTTGTCACTGCCTTGAGGTCAGATTTGGAGTCTGCAACTTTTACAGTGTGGGTTCTGTCAGTGAGCCATTTGGCAACCCATCTTGTGACGTAGGGATTTATACCTAGTTTAGTGAGTTTAGCTATAATTCCAGAATTGGGGATGGTGTTGAAAGCCTTTGCAAGGTCAAGATAGGCTGTGTGAACCACCTTACCCTCATCCACGGCTTTGGTGACTACCTCAAGAAGTCGATCAGGCTCAGGAGGCATGATCTGCCTTTCACAAACCCAAACTGGGTGGGTTCCAGAGTTTAGAGGTTACCAATGTCCTTGTTTATGAGTTCCATGATGATAGGTTCCATGGTCTTGCAGACCAGGCTCTGAAGGCTAATAGGTCGATAGTTCCCGGGATCAGTGATGGCTCCCCCTTTGTGGAGTGGGATATGTACCTCCATGGTTGTGTAGATGTTGTTAACCTATCTATATATCTACATATATATGTATATCCCTATATAGCGACATATCTCTCTCTCTCTCTCTCTGTATATATGTTGATTTTTATATATATATATATATATATATATATATATATATATATATATATATATATATATATATCTATATATAGCATACACCTTTCACTGGGTACATGGCGGTTTGTCCTATTTCCACACAATCCTCCCTTTTGTGTTTTAACCTGTCTGAATACACAACTGCCATTGGTACATCTCAGGTAGCTTAGTGGTAGGTGACTGTGAAGACTGTGTACATGGTTGCGTGTTCTAATGCTGGAAGTGGTCATTTTACCTCTCAGAGTAGGCACTGGTAATGCAAGGGTGATTAATGCACATTTCAGCGGTTGTGAGCGGCTTTGCCCATGATCTGCGCGATGTTCAGCAAAAGTTAAACCTGTGTGGTGCTTATCCATGTAGTCATGTTTAAGTGCCACTTACTGGCACTTACAGGTGCAATAACCTGCTAACGACTGCTTGAAAGTGCTTTAATCACCCTGCCTCCAACATCCCTTATTCGGGACCTCAAAATGACATAACAGCCCTTGCAGGTCTTGAAACTGGGACCATGAACACCACAGTCACTGGCTCACCACTGAGGCATCTGAGATATGTACAACTTTTATGGTGCTTAGTATTTACAGTGTACTACAGCCGTTCCTCACTACTACAAACAAATGTGTAAGTCAGTTGGCATACATATGTATGATACCTGTTTATGTTCATATGTTTGTTTAAGTCAGTGTTGCAATATGACCTGACAAGGTGTATTATGGATGAGAATGGTTCTTGTTTTGTGTCCTTTTTACATTGTCCCCATACTCCATGTGTACCCCTCATGTTCACGTATTGAACATCCGACACAGGCCCTCCTTGATGCATATTCCATTAGCCAGCGGTCCTCTCCCACACCAATCTCCACATACACAGCAACCATTGCTTCTATGGGTAATTAGGTTAATATTAATAGTTAAAATACCAGAGCTGCATGTGTTTTGCGTACACTTCTATCCATTTGGAATGCTTCTGTGTCACAAAGTGTGTTCATAGATGTTTATATATATATGCCTATAGATGTTACTGTATATATATATATATATATATATATATATATATATATATATATATATATATATCTACATATTTCTATCTATGTGCACACATCAGTGACATGTATATATATATATATATATATATATATATATATATATATATATTTAGTATTAATTTTTAACACTTATACATATGTAGACTTGTATATGTTGATTCACACATTACAGTACATTACAATGTACTGTACATATGTACACAAAGTGACTGCCCCATTTGTGGTCAGTACTGTGAAATGCCTGTAGTATAAGGTGTAGTCTAACGACCACTAAACATGTATACAGATTAGATGGCTTTGTGGTACGTCCCATGACTATGGTGTGCATGGTCCAGGGTTCAACACCTGCGATGGATTAGACATGTTTTATTACAGAATAAGGCTAATTTAAGCAGTTGTAAGCAGGTTTAAAGGTGTTTGTGTGACATTATACCAGCGGTTGTATACAGTTAAACAAACTTTACGTCCTACAACCTGTGCTCGCAAATATGGCCACTTCTGCTAACTACTCAGGATATACACATTTCAGTGACATAACATCTCACTATGTGCTTACATAACATTACATTGTCTGTTAACTGTACTCTCCAGCACACATGGGTTTATGTGTGTTCCAAATGTTTATTATTCTGAGGAATACTACCTATATATGCAAGCTGTGGTTAAGGTATACTATGTAACATGTAAATCATCTTTGACTTTATTGGGATTTGAACCAGGACTGCACAGATGTTATGCAAATGCTGCAGCCATTACACTATTGACATTAACGTTCCTTCTGCCTATTTCCTATGTCCAGGAATCCTATGTGTAAGCTTGGCTACACAACAGGCGGAGCCACCCACACCCAGTGAGTTTCTTGAAATACCGACATGACACATGAATTGGAAGACTATACATTAACATCCTAACTACATTTGGCATAGCCACTCACTGACACACTTCAGGGGAAACCTTGATGTGTGACTGGCCAACAGTATATACACCCCTGGGATCATGTGTCCCAGACACATGCAGCCAGGGTGTGGGGGAGCCACTCCAGTTTTATAGCTGCAAGACATGTTGGGGAAATTGAATGCTGTTGGGTTGTCATGTTAACATGCCCTTTTAAGATCACTATGTGCCCCTATCACCCTACAGCACCCCAGCCTTCAACAGCTTCCAGCAACTCTGCCTGGAATCACTTCATTGGCTATGCTTGACAGAGGCTCAGTTACTTCATCAATGGTGCAGGTAAAGCCACCACACTGTAGCTATGCTTCTAAATGCCCTTGGGCAGATAGCCTACTACCTATTTGTGAACCTCTACAGTGTAGGCCATCTCCAACATCATATGTGATTATACAGAGTTTTCTGATCACAATATGCAGTGTAAAATCACCATGTAGTCAGACAACAGTTAAGTACAGCAAGAGCATACAGACTACTGATACATAATCACTCCAAAAGCCTATCGTGAAAGCTAGTGGACTTGCATAGGTTTCAGGGTTTGTATTGCTTGCCAGTAGGGTACCTACAGGAAAGATGGGACACAAGCACAGATGGGAAACATGCCTGCAACAATGCCATACCAACTTGCATGTGTCAGCCTAAGGCTTTGGAATGCTGGGCAAGGCTATTGATGCCCCCATGGTGCCGCTTTTAGGCAGGTCTCAGAGGTGAAGCTCAGCTCCATGAACTGCAGAATATCAGAATCAATGAGGGTTAGGCTACTCAACACCAGGGGTAGTACTCACAACATGCACACACTCACAGCACCCCAGTATGGACAACATCTACATCTGTTCTGTGACTGGGACCTGTATAAGGCTCCTGTGAGCATACCGGCACTACCAGACTACAACCCACACACACATTTCAACCACTGAACATGGACTGGCACAGACATGGAGGGGGTGTATCCATATTCATCGGGGATACCTACAGCTCCAAGTTAGTGGGGCAGCATGATACCTCTGTGATCATCCATGTGCAGCTAACATCAGCCATGACTGCAATGCAAACTGTGGGCTGCTACAGATAACCCTCCATGACCCAGGAGTACCACTACAACTATCTGGAGACAGTGGTAAACATGACAGTCCTACCAGACACCCTGTTATTGGTCAATGTAGGCTACCCTACACTTAACTGGATAAGCTACTCGAGTATTCACTTCCAGGCACAGCACTTCCTGGGATTTATCACCTCATATGGCCTGTATCAGTTGGTAGATGGACTAACGAGAGGTGAAAACATACTAGAAGTGGTAATCACCGACATGTGCAACAGGTGCACTACAGCGGAGGTAAACCGGTCACTGTTTAGATCTGACCATGAACTATTCACTGATGAGTTCCACTCCCAACCATCTCCCCCACCCATGGAACACACATTGAATACCTTTCCTACAGCTAAATTCACAGTACTAATGACAGAGGTGGGAGGGTTCACAGCCCCGATGCTCAAGGATGACACTGCTTAAGATACAGACAGAATTACGAATGCACTCTATAAGCACCTACAAAGATGTATGGGTCGTGCCATCAATGGTAAACCAGGACTCGCTACTCCTACACAAGGACACCAGTCTGCTGGACCCCTGCAATATACAGACTATACAACAGAAGGACAGTAGTCCAGAACAACAGCAAATCCCAAGACATGCAGACATCCATGACCAGTATTAGTAAGACACTTATGTTACTCATGAAATCATCCAAGGCTGACATCCACAGGTAAATAGGCATGGATTTGGAAGATGACCACAAAGGCTTATTTGGCTATGTCAAGGATCTAAGCAGTAACACACAGATTTGCACTGTGCTGGTGCAATATTGCATTGAATATACTGACCCTACTGATATCACCAACACACTTGATGATACATTCAGTGCAAGCTTCACCCCCTACAGGGCCCACAACAATACCCAAAATGTACAGTATCCCAGACATCAGAGACATATAAGTGGTAATGGCCTTTTCAAATGGCATGACAGAGTGTCAATGGAGGCAAATGGTGTCCCAGACTGCATCTTGCAGACACTACAAGACAAAGTGACCCCTCTGCCTAATATAGCAATTCAACATCAGCCTCTACAAAGGTTACATGCCCATTCAATGGCACATGGCAACAGCTATTCCCTTCCACCAAGGTGGTGACACAACTGACCATGGTAACTACCACTCCATAAGCCTGAGTAGCCTGATCTGCACGGCTATGGAGCGCATCCTCATGGCATTCATTAACATAGACAATGGTAACCTCCAGACACTTGACCCAACCCAGGTCAGCTTGACTGAGGGCAGATCATGCCTACTGAACCTGTTTGACATCTTACAGTCACCTAGACTTTAGGTGTGGGGTGTGGTAGTTCACACATACTACCTGGACCTCGCCAAGGGTTTTGACACCATTCCCCACTCAGGTATTATTTCTAAACTCACCAGCCAGTACATACACCCATACATCACAGGTTGGTTTGCCAACAGGCTTACACACAGAACCCACATGGTAAGCCTAGCAGCCTCCAGGTCCAACTCTTGACCAGTCACAACTGGTGCCCCACAGGACTCAGTCCTGGAACCCCTACTGTTTGTCATATACTTCTCAGAGGAATGGGCTAACACAGGTGGACTACAGCAGACCGTGTTTTGCGATTACTGCAAACTGGGAACCATAACTGACAGTCCAGCTGTCACAGACGTCCTTCAAGGGGCCCCACATAGACCAACACAGGGTGTCAGAGTCATGGCCTCCAGCTAAAGGCCACATACTGCATGGTCATTCCATTTTGGGAAACTACACACACACACATATTAACAAATGAGTGGCAGGCACTATAATTCCGATGACGTAATGGGTATGTGGGGACTACATTAGATAGTGATCTCTCCTTTGACAATCATATCTGCGAAGTAGTTAGGACATCCATCTATGTAGGCCATCTGATTGCTTAAGTGTTCACATCTAGACAGACTTGAGGTTATTGTGCCACTTTACTCATCACTCATCAATCCCATCATCGAGTATGATAACCCATTTTGGATGTACCTCAGAAGACACATCCAACAGCTGGAAGGGCCACGAACGTACCTCGCCAAGAGGATTAATGGCCTCAGACATGTGTCCTATGCTGCCAGACTGCATGAACTCTTGCATTACTCAGTGGCATCTCGTTTACTCAGAGATGATATTTGCTGGCCAACAAAGTTATGTCCAGGTCAGGCTTAATGGATATGCTCCACCTATGGGAATCGATGTCACAGTGAGCCACACACTGTAATGAGCTATACCTTGCCACAACCATAACTGGAAGATGCTGGAGTGACAGATTTCTGTCACAGGTACTCACCATGCTTTGCAACTACATCCCTGATTACATTATACGGAGCCCCTCACTAACACTCCAGGGAATCCTTGCAGAGTGGGTGAGAAACAGTGGATACACCCCAGGGATCCTGCAATTGGCTCTGTTCCACAGACGGACAGTTAGTTAATCAATGGGGTGGTGACAGCAGACACATTTTGGCTAGGCTTATGAATGTCCTCGGACAGTTAGCCAAGTACCTACCTATGTACCTATGAACCTATACATACAGTATCAACACATGCTGATACCTTAATTTTCTGTTCAGGTATTGACTTACCTTGTGCCAATGGCAGTTGTGTGTACAATAGTTGAGGGCTGCCTATGTAGGATGCACACAGTAGACTGCCTATACATGACAATTTACAGGTGGTCATGTGTGTGTGTGCCATACATGTTTACTGTGTGTGCAGGTGGAGAAGGGTGTCAGTCCATAGGTGCCTACACTGTCAGTGTGTGTGCTATACATTCCCTCTTTGTCAAGGCATGGGCATACTGGGCATGCTTCCATCTGCCTACTGGGGTTAGCACAGGGCGTTCGTGGTCTGAGTCCCTCTGTGCCTGTGGGGCCTTGGCAATGGTGTTGGGCTGTGAAGACCTTAACCAGTCTGTCCCTGCTGCAGCTGTTTCTGCAGGATCATATTGTGTAGCATGGCACATACTATGAAGATGTGGGCACACATGCCTGGAGAGTACTGTAAGGCTCCACCAGATATGTCCAAGCAATGGAACTGTGATTTCAGCATCCCAAACACACGCTTTATGGTGATTCTGGTTTGTGCGTGTGCCTCATTATGGCATTCTTGCATGGGTGTGTGTGCATTTCTGATGGGAGTCATCATCCACAGTTCCAGTGCATAGCCAGCATCCCCCACCAGATGGCCATATGGGATGTCCCCCCTGGCAAATACCTGATACAGCTGTGAGGCATGCCAGATGTGGTAGTCGTGATAGCTTCCAGGGCTGCCAGCACACACATCCATGATAATGCCCTGGGCATTGCACACAACCTGGCAGTTGATGGAGGGGTATCCATCGTGGTTTATGTATCGCCTACCCTGCTTACCGGGTGGTGACTTGATGTGTATGTGCATGCAGTCTATTGCACCCAGTACCTCTGGGTAGTCTGCCACATGGTGGAAGAGACGCATATTGCTGGCCAACTCCTCCTGCTTTTGGGGGAAGTATATGTGCTCATTGGCATGTGGTAACATGTCATCCAGGAACTGGTGGAGTACCCTGGATGCTGATTTTTGTGAGATCCCCATGATATCCCCAGTTGGCCTTTGAAAGGTACCTGTGGCTAGTATTCTCAAGCTTACACATACCTTCGTGTCCACTGGGATGGGTTCCCCTCTGTTATTTCTGGCTCTGAGGCGTGGCCAGCACAGCTCAACAAGTTGTTGTATGGTGGCCCTGTCCAACCTGTAACGCTCTACTATCTACAGATCATGTAGCCCCTGGCAGGTTACCCTGGGTCTGAACACTCTTCTCCTCCTCCGGTGCCTGAGATGGTTGTCAACATCATCCTCCACACCACCTTCAGTCTCCAACACATGCTGGTGAATCAAAGCTATGGCAGCCCCTAACATGAACATATTAAAAGTTCCCCATCTGTATACATCAATAGTGCAGGGTGTCTGGGAATACACAAGGGTGTGTGAGGTGCTTTCACACTTTATACTATTGTGCTATGGATGCTGCAAGTGTAATTGGGTGTGTATGTGCAATTCCATTTGCAGGGTATCTTAATTATGGGTTTTACAGTGGGTACTGCTATTGTGGGGCCTTTGGTGTTGAATTACGCTTGGCTGCCATGATTCATCTATTGCCCTTTACTTCAATTTTCAACCTGATTCCCCTCCCATTGTCAGGCATACATCCAGCTGCCGGCATTCTTGTTTTGTACTTTCCCAACCCAGGATTGTGTTGCGATATGTGTTATGTAGCTGATCTACTGCAAGTTTACTTTGTTCTGCTGTGAAAGTTCTCGTTTCTTTGCACTACGGCACCTCCCCTTTCCTGTTCTGCAGGTAGCTGCTAGCAGCCTTGTTAGCTATTGTCAATGGCCCACTGTGGGTTCCTAGGTGTTAATTACTCATCTGTACTCCAATTACCATGCTGCAGCATTTCCTTATTTTTTTCTCATATCCTTCCTGTTTCAGCTCTGGTGCACGCTGCTCATAGCCGTTTACTGGGTTTCGAGCACGTTTTCATCCACGTTCACATGCACATTCAGTTACCTTGTATACTCTCAGCTAAGCAAAGCTATGGATACTTCAACACACCCCTATCCTGCAGCTTTGCTTAGCAACAGGCAAACCGGATTAGCAATGCTCCAATGTGCTTACAGCTAAGGTGGCACACCCCTCTCTTGATGTCATCTTTATCTCCAGGCCACACCTCAGTGTTGTACCGCTACATTGTGAGGTACATCCTTATACCGGCGGGGATTTTGTGATTCAGTATTACTCCTGTCATTAGCATGGCATTACCTACTAATTCCTAGATATCACACAGAACACTGTCAAAGCCCCTTAACAACCCTTGCTCCATGTTGTGGTATAGCATGCGTGCCATTGACTATTATGGGGAATTCATGAAATGTGTTACATTGCAGTTTTATTCCATATAATTATATTTTCATTGTGATCCCGTTTGCGCTCCTATGCCCTGCAATTTAACTTCGTGTTAGTGTGGGCATGACATTAAATGTTCTTTTTTATATGTTGTGCATGTTTTTTAATGCCAATGGCTATATATTTAGCCATTGGCATATATTAACAGTATAATATGTGAGTTTGGTCCGCTGTCATGGCTCCGATTTTATGTTTGAAAAATGTAAACTGTTTTTTTCGGTTTACATTTCTGCATGCTTACACTACGCCTGCACCACTTCCTGAATCGCTATATGCCTTCATTTGCATGCTACGCTGCTGCGCATGGGGTAATTAGCATCCATGCACCTGGAGCTGTGCGGGCATGGCATATGCAGGTATTATACATGGAAACAGCTCGTACCTGAATTGCTCGGCGGCCATATTTGGTGTTAGATCGCCGACACTATGCCTGCGCCTGGCACAAGCTTCATGAATCCCGGGGTATGTGTGTTAATGTCTTTCTTTTACCACAACTTTCATAACAGAAGAAATTATTCCAATGGATACACTAATTTTCTCAAAGTCACAAAAATACTACTGCATCAAACATTTTTCACCAATCACTCTTTGTCTCCCTTCCTACATACATCCTGCAAACAAGATAACTTTGAAAAGCTGTAAAAAACCCCAAGATAAATAGAAAATAACTCTAACCAAGATTCTTTCCACAAATTTTTATAATGCTTCCCTAAAGTCTGTAGAAATTCTCTAGCTGCCCATTCAAAGTGTGGTGTACAACACCCATAAAGTAGGCTTGACAGGCACTATGGCAGACATTTGGAAAGGTTTGATATCCACATGCCATCTTCAAATTATATGACACTATTACAAAACTTTATTAAAAATCTTAAAACTCATACTCAGGATACACTACAACCTCACAAAGGACTGTGACATCCACCCAACCCTGGTCCATCCCCACCTGTCTACCCTAATCCCCCTACTATATCCCCTACTACCATAGCTCCAACAAATAGACCTCCTAACTCACTGCTGGCCTGCTATCTAAACATTTGGAGCATAAATAAAAAAACTCAGCACCTGCATGCCCTCTTAGCTTTTCATTTCCCAGATATATTATGCCTAACAGAAACGTGGCCTGCCACCAAGGACCATGAGATTCTGGACCAGGGTACAATATGTTTTGACTAGACCGTACCACCAGAAAGGGTGGTGGGGTAGCCATACTTTACAAGTCTACCCTATCTGTCAGTTTAGAAACCCAACAACCACCCCCATTCAATAATGCTGAAATTCTTATCTCAAAACTACAAATGAATAAAAACAAAGATGTAAACATTGTCTGTGTCTACATCATTCCCCCAGGGAGGAACACAGAAACCTTAGAAGACTTCTTATATTGGTTATCCAATAACTACCCCCAAGAAACAATTGTTCTTGGGGATTTCAACATTGACTGGAATACTTGCTCTTGTGAAACCTCCACAACCCACATAAACCTCTATGGGTTTACTCAAATCATAACCTCCCCCACCAGAACAGGAAAACATAATAACAAGGAAAGTACCCTAGACTGGATACTCATCAATTCCCATCTTCAATCCTATAAATCAGGCACTTTGCCCGATGACCTAAGTGACCACTGTTTCACCTATGTAATCAAGCACAAAGTAGACTGCTCCTACCAACCCACCTATAGAACATTAAAAAACAAGAATTTTTATTCTTACCAAGTTTCAAAATGAACTTAAGGCAGGCAACTGGACAATACTAAAAAGTCTCTCCCTAGATGATGCAGTAGCATTCTTTAACACCAAATTCCTTGCTATTCTTAACTCCCATGCTCCCAGCTGCTCTATTAGAACCAAAGTTAATACTGCACCATGGCTTTCTAAAGATACCAAAACCAAAATTTCACTCAGAAACAAAGCGTGGGCCACCTACTGAAAAACAAAAGCCCCACTTGATCAACTAAGATTCAGACAGCTAAGGAATGACACCAAAAATCCATAACCTTAGACAAAAAGAACCACTACTACCATCTACTGCAAAAACACCAGAACAAACCTCAAAAGTTCTGGGCAGGAATAAACAAACTACTCCACTTAGGCCAAACCACCACTCCACCCCCTTCAGCTTCCCAACAAAAAATCCCCAGTAGACATTGCTAATGACTTCAACAGGTTCTTCACAGAGACTATCCAGTCTCTAGCCAGCCAACTCTCTCCCAGTGACTCTAATTCTAATGCAGCCACACCCAGTACCCAAACATACGTTACTTTCCAACCTGTTTCTACTCAACTTATTCATGCCCTACATAAGAAACTATGACCCACCACCCTGACTGCCGACCTCCTCCCAGCAGACTATCTGCAAAAATCTGTTGACACCATAGCATACCCCATCTCAATCTTGATCAAGAGAGCTATATCTGAAGCTACTGTACCCACTCTATGGAAAATCTACCATGTTATACCTCTCCATAAAGGAGGCAGTTCCACTGAACTGTCAAACTTTAGACCCATAGCTATTCTGTCATCTCTAGCTAAAATTATGGAGAAGTGTGTACACATATAGCTCATGCACTACCTCACACAGAACAAGCTGCTGTCCAACTTTCAGCATGGCTTTAAGCCACACCACTGTACTACTTCTGCCCTCCTCTCTTTCTATAATGTCATTAACCACAACCGCAATAATAACAAACTATCCTCGGCACTCTTTCTAGATCTAGCCAAGGCTTTTGACATGGTTGACCACAAAATGCTTATAAATACCTTGAAGGTCTTCTCCTTAAATAACCATGCACTCCAATGGTTTCAATCCTACCTGCAGGGAAGGCAACAGGCAGTCCTATGGCAGGACAAGCTATCAACTTGCCTACCCATCACATTAGGAGTCTCCCAGGGCTCGATACTAGCACCCCTTCTTTTCTTCATCTTTATCAACATGACCTTCATTCAGTCATCCCAGATGTTACCTGCATTCAATATGCAGATGACTACCTTGATTTGTTCTGACACCTCACCAGTTAGTTTATTAACATTAATCCAAAATACCTTCAATACAGTGGAAAATGCCTCTTCAATCAACGTCTAATCCTAAATCCCAACAAAACTAAGCTGCTCCTCTTCTCCTCCACGCACAGAACCCCCCTGCCATTCTTCAACATAACCGCTAACAATGGCACTATCATCTCCCCAGAAGCCCAAACTAAACTACTGGGTGTCATAGCTGATAACCTTAAGTTTGATGTGCATATCAATCAAACTATCAAAACCATTAATAAAAAACTTGGCTGTCTTTACAGAATCAAACCTTTCTTATGCTACTTGTTAGAACTGCAATTGCCTGTTCCCATCTACTATCAACTCTTCTTTATGCCTCACCTCTATTCTCCAACTTAAACAAAACATATCTTAATAAACTATCATCCTACTATAACTACATTGCCAGATTTGGTACTGGCACAGCCTACTGGACACACCACTGTCACAACCTAAATTGCCTAGGATGGCTTGAACTGCCTAGCCTACTGCAGTTCAACCAGCTAATATTGGCACATAAAGTCCTTTACCAACCAAAAAATACATCTGCACTAAAAAATATCATCAGCTCCTACACCAGCAGCCGGCCATTGCGATCATCCACTAGACTCCTAGTTCAAACATACAAATCCAACTACTCAGCTGGGGACTCTCTGCCAACTCTATTGGAAAAACATGGAACAGACTTCCAGCTGACTTGACCCTAGCACCCTCAGTAACTCAATTCAAAAACAAACTCAAGAAATACTTTAAAACTCATTGGTTATGTCCTTGCACTAACCCCGACTAGTGACCTCTGTATTACTTAGGTCTTACTTTCAACTACTTCTAACTTTTTTCTACCACACCATTTCAGGAGGGGTCAATTGTATAATTGCTGCTCAATGCGTCTTAAACCTGAATGTAATGTTATGTATATATAACTTTGAAAATAATGTTATGTTTTGTAAAGTGTTTTATAATAAGTTAGTACTATATGCACTAAATGCTGGTATTGCTTATGACTGTAATCTGCTTGAAACTAGCATTTACTAAATGTTCAATGTGTATTATTATCTTGGAGCTTTTCTCACCGGGCCTCCACTGAAAATGGAGATACACCCAGTCGGACTATCTCGGACAACAAATGTAAAATAAATAAATAAAATAAATAAATATGTCCCTCTTTAATCTCTAATATTGCTCTATTACAGCCCTGCCCCTGTAATTATACCCCCCACCTTACAAATATAACTTAAAATCTTCTTTACAGAAATGCCATCCCTGGATAATCCTCTCATAATCAAGTGATGACTGACTCCTGTCATCAGCTTTATCATTAAAAATGCATGTTATCATTAAAAATTACATGCGCATTAGCAATATCAAATGTTCACATGTCAAATATCTTCTCTTGCTTTGTCAAATTCATTGTTATATTAGTAATCTACCACTACTGGAGCTGTTGTGTGTAATACAGTAGTGATGTTTACCTAAGATACGTGACATTTGTCAAAGTCCTCAATATGCAATAATAATCCCATGGGGATGTCACTCTCCAGCATCAAGATAAGTATAATCCTTTATTATATTTTGCATACAATACAGTTCTTACACAGCATTTCAACTTCTGTAAAACTGTAACAGAAAAACAACATATTGTAGATGATACTATAGTAGATGATACTATATGACAATCCTTTACCTATTTGTCAAGTCCTCTAACTGAACACTTTACTACTGAAGAATCTTCCACACTTTTCTCAGTCTCTTCTGCTGTTTGTGTTAAAAAACGCAATCCCTTTTTTATATAAACCTACCGATGTTCTTACTTCTTCTTCTAGCAAACACTTTTTGCCCATACTGAGTGTGTGACCAGTACCTGCTAACTTTCACTTCTTTAAAGGAATTGTCTTTTTCAGTATCTACGAGCCATAAAGGGGTATATGTAGAGTCTAGTTTGTTACTGTAACTCTTCCATTCATTTTCTAAATATTCAATTTACAAGCTTATTTAAGGTCTGTCAGTCATAGCCCTCTCTCTAGCTAACATATATGGATTAAATGAGCTGTAGGACTTATCGCTTGATATTGTCTCTTGAATTGCCTGCTGATCCTTTATTTTACTGGACCTTTTGGTTACCATTGGTCACAATGCTTTCTTCTCTCTGAGCTCTTATCTCAATAAAGATTGCTTGTTAGCTTCTGTAACTTCCAAAAAGGGGGTTGCATTCTCATGAAATACACATTAAAAACGTTCTGGGAAGATTCATTTGTATTTAATTTGTATTTCCAGTGATGTAGTCTACAAAGCATAGCAACTGGCAAAAAAGCATTGCATTTTTGCCTTATTGTTTCCTGATCTCTTTCTCAATACACTGGACTGTTTCTGAACAGCAACACTTTCTCATTCAGTGTATATGTCTGAACATAGACAGTGACATACCTGGTCCTGGACTGAGGTACAGGGTCTCAGGTCTGAAGAATAAAAGTACTGTTTGCCTTTTCCAGTAAAAGATTCAGCTCAAGCGCAGCAGTGCATTATGCTAAAAAGCGAGTCATAAATTGTACGCAGCCTCTTCATTCTTCTTCCCCCCGAGTACCAATACATTTGCAGACTTGTGGCTTTGCCCTTGATTTCCATAATTCGACTTTCTAAGACTTTATTTCTGGCTTGATTAGTCACTGCTGAAGTTGTTCCTATCACATTGCAATACTTGTCTTGTTTCTTAGTGCAGTAACAATACGCTCTTTCCATTTCCTGGTAAGTTACCTCCATAACAATTAATAACTCTTCATCCTGGTTTCCATTTGGGGTAATTGTGCAGCAATAGTAACTAAAGCAAAACCTTCTTAGTGCTTTGTGCTGCTCATAATGACTGCCTCCATAGCTTACCAGAAATCTCCCTTGGTGTCTGTTTTAGATTCAAAGTCTGCTGTGCTCCACGTGGGTTGCACACCCCACTTTACTTCAACAGATGTTTCCCCTTGTTTTTTTTCCAGCATGCAGGGAAACCAAACATGTATGGTTTGAGATTCTCCCATAATCTTTTATTTTTGGCAGCTAAATGCAAACTAATGAGGTTTTCTGCTCTTTAAAAAGTTAGTATTCACATACATCTGGATAAGATGTCTGCCAGGAGCCCATCTTTACCAGTTTATGTGGATGATGCTCAAGTTTTAACTTATATTTCCTAATTATTGAAAAAAAAAAGTTTACTCTGATAGGAATACGCTAATGCTCATTCAGAAAATCAATTTGTGGAACATACAAATGAGTAAGCTTTCCTTTTAAAGCATATCTTGCAGTGAAAGCAAACACCCTTGTAAAAGACTTAGGTAAGAAGGGCTTCACATGCTAAAAGATAAGTGCAATACCTCACTGTGCAAGGACAGATCTGTTGGAAAATGCATAGAGCAGGCCCAAGGTAGCAGTGGTATCCACTGGAAGATATCATATATCTGAACATGGCATATACATCTAACATGCTTTGTCTCGCTATTTAGCATTTTTAGTAATTACAGCTACAAGTGAGTTAGGTATGTCGAATGGCACGGCCACTGGAAACGGTTATTACCACACCTGATAAAGATGCTACTGGTACTTGAGAAGTAATAGGGAGGAGATATACAATCTCACAGTAAAGCAACTACCAGTTCCACTTTCTGTTCACTTGCACAGATCAAACAACAGGTATTTTCTGATAACTAATCGGTCACGTCTCTACGTTATCTTGTTCCTGTGTCCTTGCTGCATATGTTATCTTGTTCCTGTGTCCTTGCTGCATATGTTATCTTGTTCCTGTGTCCTTGCTGCATATGTTATCTTGTTCCTGTGTCCTTGCTGCATATGTTATCTTGTTCCTGTGTCCTTGCTGCATATGTTATCTTGTTCCTGTGTCCTTGCTGCATATGTTATCTTGTTCCTGTGTCCTTGCTGCATATGTTATCTTGTTCCTGTGTCCTTGCTGCATATGTTATCTTGTTCCTGTGTCCTTGCTGCATATGTTATCTTGTTCCTGTGTCCTTGCTGCATATGTTATCTTGTTCCTGTGTCCTTCCTGCATATGTTATCTTGTTCCTGTGTCCTTGCTGCATATGTTATCTTGTTCCTGTGTCCTTGCTGCAGATCACAAGCTCCAAGAATTATTTCCATTTCTGTGTATATGCTTTCACCTGAAATACTGGAGCCATCTTTTCAGTTATTTTGTTAATTACATTTTAAGGTGTACATTATCAAAAGTTATACATTTTGTTTTCTGTCATAATGTATTTCTAGTCATATTAATCAACTTTCCAGATTATTGCCTCATAATTTTGGTATGAGCTGAGAAAGATTTGTGGTTTCCTGGCAAATCATTGAGAATTGCAGTCACTGCATGATGACAGCTATTTGAGTTTCAAATTTCATATCCTTCAGAAAATGCATGCTAATGCAACATCTGATGTCCTTACAGTCACAGCTGCAGTCTTCTTCTTCTGGCTTTTCCCGGTTAGGGATCGCCACAGCGGATTACCTGTCCGGTCATGATTGGCATTGGAGTTTTATGGTGTCAAGTTGCCAGCCCAGTGCCCAACCTTCCACAGAAGGCAAACACTCACGCCTAGGGCCAATTTAGAGTGTCCAATCCACCTACAGCATGTCTTTGGGAGGAAACCAGAGCACCCGGAGGAAACCAACACAACCACAGGAAGGACATGCAGACCCCGCACAGAAGGCACCCCAGCTGAGGATATAACCGGAGAACCTCTTGTTGTGAAGTGGTAATGCTAACCACTGCACCACAGCAGCTGCCCACATTCACTGCTGCAGTATTCCTTACAAATAGGATTCCCTGCTATGTAGCCCACCATCTGGCCAGTTTGCTAAAGTCTACCATTGCTTTAAGGTACACTGAATGTCACCTGCACACTCCTTTTGTAGGGTAGGGCATAAAGGTGACATTCAGGTGTACCATCCTCAGAACTTCTTTGCTGCCAGTCCGAACACTGTTTTATCTGTCGGTCTGTTACCTCCATCATTTTTTTTTTTTATCATTTTTATTTGCTTGTTGGCATTCCTGTGCTTACCCCCATTTGCTGGAGTCCTCACAGTTGCAGATAAGTACCCAGTTGAGTTTGTGGTTACTTTTTCTGCTTATTTTGTGCTGTTTGGGGTTAATGTCATACAAGGATGGTAAATGCCAGTGTGGGAGACTAATTCCCCATAAAGACCTCCACGATGTGTCTTTTTTGCCTAGGTGCTGCTCATGGCCATACATCTTGTTCAATTTGTCAGGCATTTGTCCCCAAAACTCTTCACGGTAGGCTTTCTTCCCTTTCCTTGTACCTTGAGCACCAGCATCTTAAGCTTCTTGCTGCAGATACTATGGATGGAACTTTCTGCCCTGAGGGTCAGCTGTCAGGCAAGAAGAAGGTGCATAAAGTAAGACCGGAATCTTCCGCTGTCCAGCCTCTGCTGGGAGTTTCTTATTATCAACCCAGAGGCTTATCTGGTTGTTTTGTCAGATTCTTCTACCATGTCTGGATTGGAGGCCAGTGAGGATCTGGTGGGCAGCACGCCCAATGAGGCTTTGCAGGCGTCCATTTCAGGCACTCAGAAGAAACCACGTTTGACTGTTACTGAGGGGTCTAGAGGGGTTCTGCAGTTTCTCTTTAGGGAAGAAGTTCCTACTACAATTGTGGAATGGCATCCTGAGTCTGGGCCTAATCAGGTTTCTAGGACGGATGTCCCCTTAAAAAGAAACAGAAAACTAATCCTGTTTCTTCTGTTCCTAGGGATCCACAAAGTGAGTGGCAGGCCTTTACTCGGGTTATTTAATGCTTTACTGTTGTTGAGGCCTCCTCCAGGCGGTTTCAGTTCCTGATCCTCCTTGGTCCTCTTCTTACCATAAAAGGCCCAGAGAATTGCATTCTTCTGAGGTGGATTCTGATGATGACTCCCTTGCTTATTTTACCCAGATTCCTTCTCCTTTAGATTACAGGTCTGAGGAGGAGGATTCTCATACTCTAGATAATCCTTCTGAAGAAATTTCCTTTGGGGACACAATCTCTAAGATGATGGAATTTTTTAAGTAGGGTTGTGCCCAGGTTTCAGATATTCATAAGAGGTACTGTGAGTTACTGCAGATGGAATCACTTAAACCTGTGGCCATTCCTCCTGTTTTGCCTGAATTATTGGATGTTTTTCCAAAGCCTCTAAAGTGCTGGATTCTCTGCCCCCTGCTCCCAAGAAGTCTGATACGTTTTATAGGGTGCCTGAGGATAGTTCCTTTTTGTTTAAATGGCCTGCTGCTGACCTCTCTGTGGTATCTGTAGCCTCTGATAAGATGTCTCAGTTGTTTCCTTTGTCCATGTTACTGCCTTCTGTCAAGGACAGTAGAACCATGCATAGGCTGGGTAAGAAGGTTTATATGTTGGCTACCCTAGCTTTTAGGACTATTAATTATCAGACCAAGATCTCTAGGTATGTCTTAGCTCTTCTTTCTCAGGCTTGTCAGATTCTTTCTGATCTTCCAGACTGCAAGAGTAAATCTTCTGCTCTTTCTTTGCTTGGGACTTCCTCTCAGGTAGTTCATCATTATGTCAAATGTAGCTAGGGCTGCTGCTTCTGGTTCAGTCCTGAGGAGATATCTTGGCTTTGGTTTCAACCTTTGCCCAATGATATTAAGGATAAGTTGATGGATGCTCCTATGGATAATACTCTTTTGTTTTGTGAAATGGCTGCTGGTTTATTTATGTCTCTTCAGGACAGGGGGAAGGCTTTACAGGAGCTTAAGCATGACTTTGTTTCTCCTGTGCCTAAACTTCAGCGAAACTACCTTTCTAAACCAGCCTTTGTTTGTACACAATTTTGCCCTCCTTCTAAAGATAAAAAGGGTAGTAAACGGACTCCTCCTGCTAAGGTCACTGAGACTGCAGGGATTCTTAAGTCTTCCTTTCCTAACAAACCAGGTGCTGTCTGACTATCCACCTGTTCCCAACCACATTCCTCTTTCTCTTCGTCTTTCTCTTTCTCTTCATGTTTGGCTCCGAATCACCCAGGATTCTTGGGTTCTATCAGTCATTTGGCAAGGGTCCTTCAGGGTCTGGATTTCCCACCTTCCCTTTATGGCAATTCCTCAGCCTCCTCAGCAACAACTTTCTTTTTTCCCAGAGGTTCTTCAAGACCTCTTGTCTCAGAGTACTATTTAAGAGGTGCCTGTGTCCCAATGGGGGAAAGGGTTTTATTCAAGAATGTTTCTAGTGCCCAGGAAAGAAGGTACTTGGAGACCTATTCTAGCCCTCTCCCATCTAAACACCTTCCTGAAAGTGCCTTTCTTTTGGATGTTGTCCCTTCACTCCATTTTTCCTCCCTTGATACCTCAGTCTTTTCTGGTATCTCTGGACCTCAAAAATGCTTTTCTCCATATTCTGATCCATCTTCTTTTCAGGAGATTTGTGCATTTCTCTATTACTTCCTGGTATTTTCAGTTCTGTGCTTTGCCCTTTGGCCTTTCTACTGCCCCAAGGGTATTCACCACATACCTTGCTCCTGTGATTGCCTTTGTCAGGTTTCAAGGGATCCAATGTTTTCATTATTTGGATGACCTGCTGATTCAGGCCTCTTTTCTAGAGGTCCTTTGGCAAAATCTTCATTTTACCATTTCTCTTCTTCAGAGCCTGGGGTTCACAATAAACTTCAAAAAGTCTTCCCTGACTCCTTCTCAGGATCATGTCTTTCTGGGTTGCAGGATTCCAATCGTACCAATGCTGGCATCCCTGCCTCCTCCAAAGGCATTAACCCACATTAATTTATTTCAAACTCTTCTTTCCCTGGCCTCCATTACAGCCAGGGAGTTTCTAAGAGCTCTGGAGTTCATGGCTTCCACCATTCCAATGATCCCTTTGGTCAAACTCCACATGAGGAAGTTCCAGTGGTTTCTGAAGTCTGTATGGCTTTAGCATGTGCATCCTCTAGAGTTTCCTGTTCTTGTTCTCCCGTGTTTCAAGAAAGAACTTTTGTGGTGGATTCACAGTTGTCTCTGAATCCAGGGCTCCCTTTTCAGCCTCCTCTTCCCTCTCAGGATCTGTTCACAGAAGCTTCAGATGTGGGATGGGGAGTAATGTTTGGCTCTCTGAAGGTTCTGGGAGTGTAGTTGCCCTCTCCGCGATCTGACAGCGAGAGGGTGCTGCATACCTTAGATGTGCATAGACCATTCAGATTTTATTTAGATAAAACTAAAGATATCCACTTGGATTTCAAAGACTATTTCCTTTTGTTACACTTTTCATGGTGAAAGCCTTCCTTCTTCTGTAAATGCTCATGCCACTAGAGTTGTGGCTTCTTCTGTTGCCTTTTTCAGAGGCTTAGACACTAATTCTATTCTTGAAGCTGCTACCTGGACTTCTGTGCATACCTTTACCAAACATTACTGTTAGAAAAATGTGTATTTGAATATATGAGAAATGCTAGTTTAAAAGCAAAGTAGTATATAATGCATTTTATTCTATTAATCATATAACAGAAAAGATTAATCCATGTGTAAATGTAAGTAGTTTTGAAACTGCAGTGTGGCTTGAAGCAAGCTGACCTTCGACCCTGGCAGATGCTAGCTTAGCAAGTTTTAATGTTTATGCTTTTCACAAGTGATTATCTGCTGGGTCAGGAAATTAAATGTGTGAAATAATGAAATCTTCTGCTCTTTCCTGCTGGGATGATTTGGCCTTGTATATGTGTTGCTAAGATAGCATGCAGCTGGTGGGAAAGTGTTACAGTGAACAAAGATGTGTATTAGAAGATTGAATCCACCATTGTATTCGAACTGATATGAAACCTTGAAGAAGTAACTTTACAGAAAGACATTATGTCTGACCAGGTGGATAGCAAGGCCGTATTGTTACCAGAGGAAAACTTTTTTAAAATATACAGCATCAGCAGTTTTTATGAATAGAGGACTGTAAGCTAAAGTGATGTAGATGCCCTGTGACATACCACGTCAGTAAGGTGGGCACAGCTTAAATGTTAAACCTATATAAAATTGTGTGCTTCCTGTTTCATGTTAGACAAAATTCTGTACTTGTACGTTTTTTGCCTCCTGGTGTACACTAGTAAACTTTTTGATCCTGAACCTCCTGTGTATTGAATTCTTGATTTTATTTAACTGTTTGGTCCTTCTTAGCCAGAAATCCCTCGGACAGCTGCAGATCAGAGTCTACCGGTGGTCGAATACTGCGCAGGAGAAGTTACCGAAATGGTTCTTCTTGGGTGAAAAGACCTCCGACTGAATTGTCGTTTAAAGAGGCTGGCCACTTTCTGATCTGTGGCCAAAGAGCGGATACTGGACGACTCAATACCGGAGGCTCAGGTAGGAAGATTTTGCCTTTTTTTCTGTTTTAGATCAGGGACTAGATTACAGTATATTGTTGTCAAGATTTGTTTTGCAGATCAGGGACAAGAGGAAGTACTGTATATTTGGTCATAGATCAGGGTAACAGAATAAGGTAGGCAGTTATTCTAGATAAACTGTGAAAAGGAACCGAAAACTTGAGATCACGTGATAAAAAGGGTTACGTAACATTTTCTTTGCCATGGGAAATCAGTGCACTAAAACATCGCGAGATCCGCCCCTAACCGAAGACGCAAAATACATGCAATTACAGCATTCCGATAACATTAGGTATTATACGAAATGGGTTAACAAATATGAATTTGATGGTAAACTAGATAAAACTTCACTAGTTAAACTTCTTAAGCAACTTAAATCTGATGCGGGAGGTCAGGTAAAAAAGCAACGCCAATTAGGCATTCCTCAGGCACACAGGTGGATTGAGGAAGCAAATCGTAGAGAACAGAAGCTTAAAAATTCAAAAACATTATTTTTAGACAAAGAAGATAATAACTTGGTAATAGCAACAGCTCCTCCTCCTCCTCCCTTGCCCCCTCCCTTACCCTTTTCAGGATATGAAGCGAGTGGATAGGCTGGTCTGCCTCCGAGTTATCCTGAAGTTTCAGCAAGACCACAACCATTTGTTAGAGATCCTATTGAAACTAGGTCCCGAACACGTAAAATACATAGGGATGCAGAATCATATCAAATAGAGAGAAACCTACAGGATGAGAGTGAGGAAGAAATATGCCCACTTATAGAGGTCCCAAATCCTTAGGCAGGGCAGGAAGGGCAGAATCCAACACTCTTAGTATATAGACCATGGACACCGGAGGATATTCAGAAAGCTACTGAGGGAATCCCTCATCCGAAAGTTAATTTTATGAAGTTTTTGGAAGATTTACAAGGCATGAGGTTGAGTTACCACTTGAATGGGGAAGAAGTAGAAAAAAGTAGTAAGACAAATTATAGGTCCAGATTGGCACATGATTTGTGCCACCTGGAATCCTCGTAATGCAGAGCTTAAACCACTCCCACATAGTGACGCAGAGTTAGACAACAGAGTGAAAGGTCTAACAGACCGAATCTCTGAGAAATGGAAACCTAGAGCAGACTGGACTTGCATTAATCAATGCATACAACAAGAAAATGAGACAATAGATGGGTGCTATGCTAGATTATTAGAATGTTTTAATAATCATAGCGGTATGTTGGTTCCTGAGAACCAAATGAATGATTCCCCGTATGAACAACAATTAAAAAATGCATTTTTTGAAAGGTTGCATTGCACCTATTAGTAGCTTCATTACGAAGCATATGATAGACCATTGAACTGGGAGGCTGCAAGCCTTACTTGAATACGCTAGACATGCTGAAAGACATTTTAATAGTAAAAAGAAAAAGTAGGCGCAAGTTTTCACTGCTGAAGATGGAGCTGAAGTATTTGTGTTACAGTCAGGTAAAAAGGGCAAGAAGAATGCCCAGGGAAACAAACAGTCTGACAAACGATCAGAAGATTTTGAAGAGAGGAAAAAGAGAGGTGAATGCTTCAAGTGCGGGAAAAAGGGACATCTAGCAAGGGATTGTAAGCAGAACAAAAAGGCAATTTCAGAAGATAAGGGAGATGAGGACTGACTATATGATAGTGAAGATACATCACGCAAAAGTCAGAAATCATCAGGAGAAGTTAATAAACAAAAAACAAATGTAAATGTGATAGAAGGAATAGAGGAAGTGCAAGTAGATATGGAGGATGAAGAAAGTGAAATTTTGGACTTAGCATTATTGAGCTTAGAGCTCTACTTAGCAGATACGAAACCGGAAGTTACACTTCTGGTGGAGGGAAGGGAAGTCAAATTCCTGTGTGACTCAGGAGTGTCACGGACCTTGATACACCCCTCCAAGTTACCAGAACATTCCGAGTCACCTGATTATATACTAGTAAAAGCTGCAAATGGACAGCTATACAGGGAACCACTTTCCCATGATATAGCAATAACTGACCCTGTTTCAGGTATGACCCAGAGAAGTAAAATTGTTGTTTCTGCAAAGTGTCCAGTAAACCTATTGGGCAGGGACCTTATGCAGATATTTGGCATAGCAATAGTTCCAACTGTACATGGATGCACAGAGACAAATGGATACCTTTGTAGTGCGGTTGGAGGGAGAAACTTTTTACTGGTACAGCCAGGACATAATCACAACTGGTCTAGGGGCAGTAACCGAGGAACTGATGAACGTAGCCATCAGTAAAGCCCCCTCCCTTGACAGTGATCAACAGCATTTGTTACACTGTACTCTATACTACTGTACTATACCAGGACCTGATAGACAGTATGAGCAAGAATTGTTCAGAAATCGTGCAACTAGACTAGTATTGCGTACTTTGTATTGGGATACTGAGGGGAACAGTGTAGTTAGCTGTTCATTACCTCAAGAATTCCTTGCATTATATAGATCAAATCGATTACCACGTCAGCTTGACAAAGAACAAAAATTTAAAATGGGCAGACTTAGGAGAAAAGGTGACAAGATGGGAGAAACAGACTGATTTAGAACTATCAGAACAAGGGATACAAAAACAAAAACTGAATTGGTTGACACAGACACATCCAGCTGTACACTTGCAATCTAGCGAGGACAGCTGATTAGCATTTTTATTTGAAGAAGAAGAAAAGGCCTTATGTGAAATTCCGACAACCCTTTGGTCAACAGGCAAGTCAGATGTAGGACTTATTCAAACAGCAGGACCAGTTACAATTACCCCAAAGTCAGCATTCAGACCACAGAAAAGACAATACCCTTTGAGAAAGGATGCAGAAATAGGAATCAAACCTATAATAGCAGCATTACTCAAAGAAGGAGTACTGGTAGAATCTCCAGATTCACCATGTAATACACCCCTATTTCCTGTTAAGAAAGTGAATGGGGAATGGCGGATGGTTCAAGATTTACAAGCTGTAAATAATGCAGTAATACCTAGAGCACCTACAGTGCCAGACCCACATACTTTGTTAAATGATTTAAAACCACAACAGAAGTATTTCTCTGTGGTAGATATCAGCAATGCTTTCTTTTCAATACCTATACATCCTGATAGTCAGTATTGGTTTGCATTTACATTTCAGGGTAAAAGGTATACATATACTCGATTATCACAGGGATATTGTGAGAGCCCAACAATATTTGCACAAGAAATGGCTAGCAACCTGGCAGGGTTTACCCCACCAGGAGGTAGTCAAATTCTACTTTATGTGGATGACATCTTGCTAGCAGCCTCCATCCAGCAACAATGCAGGGAGGATACTGTAGAATTATTGAATTTTTTAGCAACACAAAGACACAAAGTAAACAAAAGTAAGTTACAACTTTGGAAAAAACAAGTTAGATACTTAGGATATGTAATATCCAATGAAGGTAGAATATTAGACGAAGAAAGAAAAACAGCAATCTTGCAAGCACCCAAACCAGCAACCAAGAAGGAAATGATGTCTTTCCTGGGTACAACTAATTTCTGTCGGAGCTGGATACCAAATTATGCTTTGGAATCTGCTCCACTGACTGACTTGATATATAAGACACCAATGGCAGCACAAGATATTTTACAATGGACACCTGAAGCAGAAACGGCTTTCTGCAGTTTGAATCAGTTGATAGCTTCTTCATTAGTTTTAGGACTTCCGAATTATCACAAACGGTTCTTTCAGACCGTAGATTGCAAGCAGGGATATATGACATCAGTATTGATGCAACAACATGGGGATAAGCAACACCCCATAGGCTATTATTCATCGCAGTTAGACCCAGTGGTGCAATCTTTGCCTCACTGTGTACAAGCAGTAGTTGCAGCTGCAATGGCAGTACAGGCTTCAGCCTCAGTGGTGTTATTCCACCCTCGCACATTGAGAGTGCCTCATGCAGTTGCAAAAAATTTACTGCAAGAAAAAGTGGCATACCTTTCTCCTGCTAGACATCTTTCATGTATGACTATACTGCTGAGCCAATCTCATATGACAATTGAACGATGTACGACATTAAATCCATCAACATTACTTCCAACTCCAGCGGATGGCACATAACACAGCTGCCTACAGGAAATTGAACAGTTAGCTTTACCTAGACAAGATCTCACAGATATGCCCTTGGATAATGCCGAGATGACATATTACGTGGACAGCTCATGCAGAAGGGGTCCTACAGGAAAGAATCTGGTGGGGTATGCAGTAGTTACAGACACTGAAATTTTAGAAGCCCAATCCTTACCACATAACTTATCTGCATAAGCAACAGAATTGATAGCTTTGACACGGGCATGTACTTTAGCAAAAAACAAGTGTGTAAACATATATACTGATAGTCAGTATGCTTTTTCTACAGTACATGTATTTGCGCAACAATGGAAAAATAGAGGAATGATAACATTTAGTGGAAAACCTATTAATCATGCGCAATTTATTTTGGAATTATTAGAATCTATTCAATTACCTACCAAAGTAGCTATTTGTAAATGCGTAGCTCATACAAAACAACAGGATAAGATTCCAAAAGGCAATGCACGAGCTGATGCAGCTGCAAAGCAAGCAGCCTCAGACTCAGAAACTTTACTTTTGAATGAGGAATTACAACCCTCTGAGATTTTAGATTTAGACATGTTAAAAACAATGTAGATGCTTACTACAAAAGCAGAAAAGCAAAAATGGGTAAAATGAGGTGCAATTCTTGAAAATGGACTGTACATTTCCAAAGAGAGAAAACCGATATTGCCGTCTAATTTATTTAGATATGCAGCTTTGTTGAGCCATGGGCAGTGCCATGTCTCAACAGGGGGGATGGTACAGTTAGTAAACTGAATATTCCAAACATATAGATACACAAACTACACAAAAAAAATTTGTGCAGCTTGTCATACTTGTAACAAGCACCATGCACAAGGGGCATTTAAAACCAAGCAAGGAAGTTTTCCTACACCACCATATCCGTTCCATACTATTTGTATGGATTTCATAGAATTGAATAAGTGTGAAGGGAAAAAGTTTTGTTTAGTTATCATAGATATGTTTTCCAAATGGGTAGAAGCTTTTCCAACCAAAAATCCAGATGCAGCAACAGTGGCAAAAGCCCTGATAAATGAAGTAATCCCTAGATTTGGCATTCCGGAAAGGATTTATAGTGACAACGGCACTCATTTTGTGAACCAGACAATCCAGCAATGGGAGATTTTTTGGTATCTCCTTAAAGAACCATTGTGCCTACCACCCACAGTCAGCAGGACTGGTGGAAAGGTACAATGGTACCCTTAAGAATAAACTGAGGAAGTTAGTTGAGGAGACCCAAAAGAATTGTATACACTGCCTGCCTTTGGCATTGCTGAGTATGAGAACGGTTCCAAATGTGAAGGGTTTGACTCCTTTGAAATAATTTTTGGGAGAGCATATTATGTGCCTCAGTGGAAAGCTCTCATGCCTGCAGAGCAAGAGGCTGACAGTTCATTAGCTAGTTATATGAGGAAACTGTTAACAAATAAATCTGTTTTGCAGTTTAACTCTTTTTCAGATAAGGAACAGACCAGACCGGTGGAAGCAGTTTTGGAACCCGGAACGTGGGTGTGGCTGAAAGTGACGAAAAGGAAGAATTGGGCGAGTCTAAAGTGGGAGGGACCGTACCAGGTTCTGTTGGCAATGCCTACTGCAGTCAGAGTGGCCGAGAGGACGTCCTGGGTTCATTTGACACACTGCAAACTGGTAAAGAACTTTCAACTTGATAAAAACTTTGCGACTGATACACAACCAGACCAAGATGGCCAAAAACAAATCAAACAGAAATTTAGATCAACCCCAGAGATGTTGCATAATCATTTTGTTGAGTATACACTTATTGACTGTAATTGTGACAATTTTCCTCTTGTTGTGGTTTATCCTGCACACAACCACACAAGTGAAAGTGGGAAGGCGTGATGAAACATCTATAGACTGGCATCCAAATTTTAACACATACCTAGCCATGAAGCATGTATATGCAGAGACTATGAACATTTCAAATTGCTGGGTTTGTACAGCTATACCAACAGCATATGGAGGACTGATAATGTCCGCTATCCCTTTGGGGATAAATGAGACTTGGGAGAATTTACTCTTCAATACGGGAACTGTGAGATCACAGGACAAAATAGCTTTATTTTTACCTGTCACGCAAAAAGGAATTGTATGTTTTTACAAAAATGATACTCTCCAGGTGGGCTGGAGCAATTGTAATTTAACCATATATTATCAGTGTTATATTAAGAATAGTAATGGCAATACTTTTTGCAATACTAATTATGACTCATATTTGAACTCATTGAAAACAACCATGAATGACATTCGCAAGAATCCTGTTTTGTTTAAACAATTGTCAGTTATAGATCAGAAAATGTTTCATGCAGGGCTAATGCGTATTAGTACTAAAGTAGAAAACTGTTATTTTATTTGTGGGGAAAAAAGCATATAAATGGTTACCTGAGAATTGGTCTGGCAGTTGTTTTTTGGGCTATTTGGTTCCAGCAATAAGACATACTGCAGAATTACCTTTGGGTAAGATAGGAAACGTGAGAGAAACAGCCCGAAAAGCTGAAGGTCCAGTTGAAAAACCTGTAAATTCAGTTGGAAGGATCGAAGCTGGCTGGAAAGACCATAATGCCGTAAAAGGCAAAAGTAAATTGACTCATATGGACTTGAGTGACAGTGTTATATCTTGGGCAGGAATATTCCCAGCCTATGGAGCAGTCAAATCGATCTGGGAGCTGAGGAAGTTGTCGAAACTTCTCGAAGTAATGAGTAATGCAACTTTTTCTGCCCTAGAACTGGTGACTGATGAACCGAATGCAATGAGAACTGTTGTGCTACAAAATCGAATGGCTCTTGACTTCACCCTAGCGGCGAGAGATGGTACGTGCGCGCTTATCAAAGAAGAATGCTGTGCGTACATACCAGACAACAGGCATGAAATTAATAATCACCTAGAGGTAATTCAGCAAGTATCAGCCATGGCAGAACCAGGCCCAAACCCACTGATGGACTTTTTCCAGAATCTATTTGGGGGGGGTGGGGTTCCATCCTAATGAATATTCTGATTGCCATTTGTGTGGGTATACTCCTAATAGGAGCATGTGTTTGCTGTGGAATTCCTTGCATGAAAAGACTGATCAAAGATTTTATTGATGTATCTGTTACTGAAACTTTGTATCAAGATATTGAGATTGAAAAATTGATCTCAGATGACATTTTTTCTGAAGTATAGATTGAATGACTCACCTAGCTGAAAATCCTAAGTGGAAAAGGTTAGGAGATGAAATGACACTATGCATACTTCAAAATAGAATAAAAAGTATTAATAGGGGGAAAATGTTAGAAAAATGTGTATTTGAATATATGAGAAATGCTAGTTTAAAAGCAAAGTAGTATATAATGCATTTTATTCTATTAATCATATAACAGAAAGGATTAATCCATGTGTAAATGTAAGTAGTTTTGAAACTGCAGTGTGGCTTGAAGCAAGCTGACCTTCGACCCTGGCAGATGCTAGCTTAGCAAGTTTTAATGTTTATGCTTTTCACAAGTGATTATCTGCTGGGTCAGGAAATTAAATGTGTGAAATAATGAAATCTTCTGCTCTTTCCTGCTGGGATGATTTGGCCTTGTATATGTGTTACTAAGATAGCATGCAGCTGGTAGGAAAGTGTTACAGTGAACAAAGATGTGTATTAGAAGATTGAATCCACCATTGTATTCAAACTGATATGAAACCTTGAAGAAGTAACTTTACAGAAAGACATTATGTCTGACCAGGTGGATAGCAAGGCCGTATTGTTACCAGAGGAAAACTTTTTAAAAAAATACAG